>NC_089978.1:143406006-143693506 GCF_036417845.1 Apteryx mantelli
ACAATACAGAGCTGAAGGCTTACTGTAGCCAGAATCAACAGAAAAATGTTTTCATGGCAACCTTTTGAGTGCAGAAATGTAGGATCAGGCTAAAAAAGGCGTGAAACAGTTGAATTGCTTGTGTCCAGATCTTCAGAGCCAAAATCTCTTTAAGGATCTTGGGATTGGTGCGTTTCTCCCATCAAGAAGAGAAAAATCCATGGTTTCTCCTGTGATGCCACTTCCACTCATTTCTCTGAAAGATCCCTCCACTGTCCACGCCTGACACTTGCTGTTTCGTCCCAGTATAAATAATGCGTAGTAGATCAGACATCATCTCTACATGATGGCATATATTTGTGGTTTACCCTCTCTTAGCTAGGATGCAGCTTGGGAGGAATTAGAATGGGCTTTATTAATACGCCCAATCCCATGCTAGCTATGTTATAAATTCCTTTAATGGTGTAACAAGGGGACTAGCTCACAGTGCAGAATTGCATCTCCGATTACTATCTTACTTTCTCATACTGCAGATGCTTTCAAAGGCCCCCTGAATTTACTGTTTTGTTTTGTTTTTCCCTCCCTCTTGCCTAGATATCCTGGAAGTGCGGCAGAAACCAATCCTGATGACATAGCAGAGAGCGGGGCACTGCCTTGGAGCCTTGTTGCCAAGTGCCTAACCACAGCGATTTTCTGTGATAGCACTACCATCTAGTGTCAGGAACGCAAACCTTCACAGGAAAAAGGGAAGTCAAAGAATACCAGCCAAACAAAAGTGCCTCTTTCTTCCTTCCTCTGCTGTCATACGCCGTCTGCACACTTGCAGTACATCACTTCAGTGTTTCTGACTGGAAGAAGACTTTCAGAAAAACAAAATGAGAAGGGGCTGTGTTTAAAACAAATCGATGCTTTATGAACAGTTTGTTACTGTGTTTACTTTTTAACTGAGAAACCAACAACGTGTACAGAATGTGTTGAACTTTATATTCTTTGAGAGAAGCAACTTGAGAATTTCATAGTGATGTACTAATGAACGTCATTCCACAGACTCCTGCGCATGCTCTCCTTGTCGGTTTGGCTTAATGTGCGTGTAAGCGCGCGTGTGCGTTTGTGGTGGGATTCAAGGGATGAGAGAATAGTTTACTACTATGGAAGGTAAAGGAAAAAGATGCTACAAAGATACATTGCCATTTTGGTATGTGCAGTGGGTCAGGCTGGAGCTTAAAATACACTTAAAATGTTCCCATTTGTATGTCAATGTTAATAGGACAGGTGAACTCTGCTGACAGATTTCTGTATCTACCAAAGAACAGCAACATTTTCATCCTCAAGAACTGTCTAAAAAAATGAGCCAATGGGAAAAAGGCTACAGTGTGCTGCTATGGTACAGCTGAGGTTCATATCCCATACTGCTGCTGTTTATCTGTTAACTGAGTCGATCTGAGCTCAAGCCTGAAGTGGAAATGTAGGAGGCCGTTACTGGACTCCAAAAGTAAAACCCTTACCAATTACCAACGTCCTCCTGCATGTGCAGGACTTCAGAGTAAGTAAAGGTGTCCTTGCAGTAGTGTTTGTAGCTCAGGAGGGCGTGGGGGCTGATTAACATCTGGGCAGCTTTCCCAGATCCATCTTTTCCTGGTGATGCTTCTCTTTATTGTTACATGCTGAAGCACAAAGGGCTTTCTTTAAAGACAAAAGATTTAAATGTGATTCTGCTCTGAAAAGTGACTAAAAATAGCATAATGGGAGGTTGGAATAGTGTGTCAGGAGCTCTCAGGCAAAAAAGCCTTATGTTTACAGGTAAAATGCAGCTTTCTCTAAATAGTGGGACTCAGCTTTCAGATGTCAAGGACAGCAAAATACTGAGTAAGTACAGAGACTACTGCAATCTGATTAACTGTGTTGATATGGGAGCCAGTGGATACTTCAGTTTATTTACAACTGCTTAAGTGGCACAGCAAAGGGCAGGGTAGCATGTCACTTAAAGCATGTGAGGCTCTAATATACACGCAAAGGGAGACCTGTGGAGAGAGCGAAGATGCCGTTTTTGTCACTTTTCAGATTCTCAGCACCTAAGCTCTACCCTGGCACCACAGTTACCAAGATGGCATGTGCTCTGAGCCTGGATCTTTGTCTCCCTCATACCCAACCATTCCCAAAGTGCTTTGTTATAATTCTCTCAATAGTGTCTCATGACTTAACCTCTCAAATAGGACTTTCTGCTTTTTTCTTCTGGCCAGGTTCCAGGAAATAGCTCCACTTCAGCATAAAGGTAGACTAACTTTATCGTTCAGCCCAACACGATGAATCCAGCATGGTAAGGAGGTCTTTTTTTGTTTGAGGCTAGGCCTGGAAGCAGTCAGCATCGTGCAGAGTGATGGCACTTCTAACACCGGCAGCATGAGTGCATGACAGGGACAGCAGACCGGTTTTTAGCTTGCTTCAGACATGTTGTAGCAGCATTAGTAAAACATTCACTTTGGCATTACCAGCACAGCGGCTGTTCGTGTTGCAGACTTTGAATTTTGCCCCTTGGGGGGTGTGTGTGTGTGTGTGTGTGTGTTGGACTGTCTAACTTGAGGCATGTAATCTGGGTGCCTAGACTTCCTACCAAATCCAGGAAGAGAGAAGTGGGATACTAAATCAGAGCTGAACTGCCCTTTCAGGAAACTGTATAAGCAGTCTAGGGGCTTCCTAGATAATATATTTAATGTCAGACAGTACAAATATTCTCCCTATGTACACCTTGCCCCAATGTCCATGCCCAGGATTAAACCACGGTTCAGCTAGAAGACCCTTTTCCAGTCCTACTCTTAGCATGTTATTTTTGGCACTTTGATACTGCTGGGCTGAGCAAATCATTGCAATTTGCCTTTAAATATTCATTGGGGGAGGGAAGGGAGAGAGGTTAATATTTTCACTACTACTGGCGATTGATACCTTTTAGTCAAAAAGCCAGAGGAATAACAAATATGAAAAGGAAATATATCTAAATCAGAACTGGAATGGTAGAAATCTGAATACTGCTAAGTGTACAGCAGTCATTTTTAATGCTTTCTTGGTGTCTGTGTAGTAAGATTTGGTAGCTTAATTTCCTGTGGTCTGAAATCCTGAACAGATTTTGCTGCATAAGACTTCAGAATAAATGGCAAATGAAGAAAGATTTTAAAACAGCACATTTTTGTAACATTGCCTTTACACTAAATACAGTGCAAATCCCACATCCATTATGCAGCGTTTTGCATTATGCATTCATTATGTGCTTTGTTATATCTACAGAGATGAACTTCGGTGATGTCTAGTTTTTGAAGGGCTGCAATATAGAAGCCCTAAAGAGAGTTAATTGATTTATTTTATCCTGCTATGGGTGCCTCGAAGCCTCACCTAGTTTAGTAGAAATGGGCTACAAATATGCCCAGATGGACATCCAAAGGAAATAGGGATCAAAAAGTCTATTGAACGTCAATAGGGCTTTTAAGAAGTGAGTAGATGTACCAGATTCCCAGATATCTCCTCTCTAAACAGCTGAAATAGAATTTTTAGGTATAGCCCCTGTTGATCACTTTCTGTTATCAAGTAAAAAAAATTGTGTGTTTTGTTTTGCTTTTAAATAAACCCTTAATTATAATTTATTGTCCTCATACAGACAGATTGACAGGGAAGATGGTAGAAGTTTTGCCTGTTTGAAGATGGCACAGCTGGACCCTTAGCATGCCATTGCACTATACCAAAAAAGAAAAGGGAATGTTGGACAGAAACTTCTGACCTTTTTAATTTGGAGGGTTTTCTCATTCTGTAGTTCCTAAGCAGTAAACCAATAGATCTGAGCCTCTAAGGGACACTTAAATAATTGCTGAGAAATAAACTGGAGTGTTCTGCATGCCATAAAGACTGCAACAAAGTATAGTGGTCGATGTCTTGACTTTTGGAGCAGCAGAAAGTTTCATTAGGTATATTGATGCTTGACAACAGTTCCTTATGAGAAAGCACCACAGTTAACAAATCTGGGAAGCAGCTTTATTTGTTTGCAGAATCCCACCGCATCTCACGCTCAGTTAACTTCTTCCATCCTTCTGCCCATTCTCTTTTGCTGGAGATCTGAGGATTACTGCTTGAACTAGCTGCAGAAGATGTGTATTGACAGATGTCAAATGCAAGGTTGTAAATCTTTTCAACCTTAATAGATTTTTTTCACTGCTATCAATTTAACAAGTAAAAAGCCTTTTTTGTTTTTTTTTGTTGTTTTTTAAAGAAAAACTCTTAAATCAATTATTTTGTATTAGCAGATTATTGCTCTGCTTTAGAGACCGCAGTGTATGTGAAGTTGTGTTCTCTCGTTGCCAGCCAGCACAGGATGGGTTCCAAGTCTCTTCTTAAAAGAAGCCATTTTTAGAAATGTAACAAATCTTTCAGCTGTCTTGGCTAATGCAGTTTGTGTGGGTTTGCGTTCCTTCTCTTTTTATTCCCTTGGTCTTCATTGTTTACAAGGTTTGAGCATTTTGGGATGTAGATCACTGTTACTCGCAGTTTTCCATTTCTGGGCACAGTACACTTTGCTGAGAAGAGAGTAGTTTTCAAGGGTGACTTTTCAGAGTAGAAGGGTTTTCCCAAAGTATGTTCTTATACCAAGTTTTAATTTTTAAAAAAAGTAAAGTCCTTGGCTCTGCAAACAGATTTCTGCTGGCAGACCCTCATGTACAGAATCCCATTCTAGTCACTGAAGTTCTGTATGGATGTGAAGTCCACTTAAAATACACTTTTCAACTATTAAACTGCTTCTTGCCGATCACTGATTTTTCACTTTCCAGATGATTGTTTGTCCTGTATTTTATAGCCTAAAGCTTTCCCTTGTTAAAGATGGATAAAATTTTCAGAAGTGCCTAAGCCCTGTTGTTATCTAGCAGGGCTTAAGAACAAATTTTTATTTAGGAAATAACTTAAGTACTCTTGAACTCTATCTGTATTGTGTGTAGCAGCATCGAGAAATGACAAGTTTAGAATTCTTGGAAGAACTGGACTCGCCCTTCGCACTGGGAAGATTCTCACGGTCTCCAAAGGTCACTGAAAGCTCTGGAAAATGGGTTTCTTGTGGTCACAGCAGTCAGATATCTGCAATTGCCTTATCTTGTTTTGTGAGATATGACTGGAAAAAGCATGTGGCATTGGTATGCACAAGTTCTCTGTCAAAAATAGGTGCAGTGGAATCCAGGTAAAAGTATTGTTCAATAAGTAGCTTTTACACCAAACCTTAAGTGAAACAGTGTTTTACACCAGAATGTAGCTGTATGGATGCTTGGTCAAGATAATACAAGGCTGCAAGCAGGTTACAAGATTTAATGTTCTCTGTGTAAATATATAAATATTTATGCACATGTTGCATGGTTTGTTTGGTTTTTTTTGGCCTCATTGATCATCAGTGTTGATTAAAAGATGATCAGCTGAAAAATCATGCAGATGCTGTCCTGAGCCCTCTGAACAACGAGCAGGGAGAACCTTTGTGCACCAAAAATGGAATTGACTTTACGTGTGGCAGCAGCAAAGAAAGTGTTGGACCCTGCAGCCAATAAACAGACCTCTTAAATGACCGTGAATTTTGTTAATAGTATATTATTATTATTATTATTGTTACCATTTTACTAGTAGTTTCTTTCCTTTTGTGCTTAGTGGTGTTTGAGTTTGAATGTATTCTCGGCTGGTGGCAAGCCTGAGCATTGGAAAAACACTCTGTGGCACTTTGAGCAAAGCCCAACTTTCTGATGATGTTTGCTGAATCTTTTAATGATCAGCCTCTGACAACTACACATTGTATAAGGGGGAAGAAGTTAAAGGTCAATGTACTCTTGAACTGGTTTTAAAAGGCTTTTTGTTTTTTTTCCATTAAATGCTGGCGTTTAAAAAAAAAAAAAAGTCCTTCTAAACTGATACGTGTTTTCTTTTAAACTTAATTATGCAGCCATTAACATCTAGGTTCCTGTAGAGTACAATATCGAGGCTGATAGCTGTAATGATTTCTTCATGATAAATTTTGGGAAAAAATGTAATATGGATTTGTATAACATTGTTAAAATGAGATTACTGCTTAGTTAACTGTTTATATTACATTAAACCAAAACTAATACAAATTTGGTAAATAAAATTTAAAGACTTGCAAGGCACTGCATCCCCTCTCCCCTTGATTTTTGAGACTATCATTTTACAGTAGGATTGTTCAGGGGATTGTTTGTTTTAAATAAAACTAGTCAAAATGTAGCCCTTGTTAAACATCCCCAGTTGGGTATAAGGTGACTTGCTGCCTTGCCCTCAATTCCATTTCAAAAAAACTGCAGACCAGGACTATTTTACAAACCAGTGTGTGGTGTCACATGTGTGCTAATCAACATAATGATAACTTGGGGAACAGTGATATGCTAGGCAAAATGGAAAATCAGAACTTAGAAGGAAAAATAGGGCATTTTAGCTCTTCGTACGGATATTTGAGTAAATTGGCAGCATTACTCTGTGCATGCATGTGTAAATGGAGAGGTATCTCAGCTGGTTGGAAAGTACTAAAATGCTGGTTAGAAATCAACAGTGTGATTTTTACTTGAATGCTTTAAAAGGAAAGGTTTTGAGGGCAGCCAGAGTGCAGGGAGCATTATCTGAAACAGTACAAAAGATAGAGCAGCAGAAGCTTACAAATCATGGTAATCACAGAAGGGTTGAGGTTGGAAGGAACCTCTGGAGATCGTCTAGTCCAACCCCCCTGCTCAAGCAGGGTCACCTAGAGCACATTGCACAGGAGCAGGTCCAGGCGGGTTTTGAATATCTCCAGAGAAGGAGACTCCACCACCTCTCGGGGCAACCTGTTCCAGTGCTCTGTCACCCTCACAGTGAAAAAGTTTTTCCTCATGTTCAGATGGAAGTGTCTGTGTTCCAGTTTGTGCCCATTGCCTCACGTCCTGTCGCTCGGCACCACTGAAAAGAGCCTGGTCCCATCCTCTCGACACCCTCCCTTCAGATACTTGTACACGTTGATAAGATCTCCTCTCAGCCTTCTCTTCTCCCGGCTAAACAGGCCAAGCTCTCTCAGTCTTTCCTCATAAGAGAGATGCTCCAGTCCCCTAATCATCTTAGGAGCCCTTCGCTGGACTTGCTCCAGTAGTGCCACATCCCTCTTGTACTGGGGAGCCCAGAACTGGACGCAGTACTCCAGATGTGGCCTCACCAGGGCTGAGTAGAGGGGGAGAATCACCTCCCTCCACCTGCTGGCAACACTCTTCCTGATGCACCCCAGCATACCATTGGCCTTCTTGGCCACAAGGGCACATTGCTGCCTCATGCTTAACTTGGTGTCCACCAGCACTCCCAGGGCCTTTTCCTCAGAGCTGCTTTCCAGCAGGTCAACCCCCAGCCTGTACTGGTGCATGGGGTTATTCCTCCCCAGGTGCAGGACCCTGCACTTGCCTTTGTTGAACTTCATGAGGTTCCTCTCCACCCACCTCTCCAGCCTCTCCAGGTCTCTTTGAATGGCAGCACAGCCCTCTGGCGTATCAGCCACTCCTCCCAGTTTTTATCTTCAGCAAACTTGCTGAGGGTGCACTCTGTGCCTTCATCCAGGTCACTGATGAAGAAGTTGAACAAGACCGGACACCGCTAGCTACAGGCCTCCACCTAGACTCTGTGCCACTGATCACAACTCTCTGAGCTCTGCCATTCAGCCAGTTCTCAATCCACCTCACTGTCCACTCATCTAACCCACACTTCCTGAGCTTGTCTATGAGGATGCTATGGGAGACAGTGTCAAAAGCCTTCCTGAAGTCAAGGTAGACAGCATCCACTGCTCTCCCCTCATCTACCCAGCCAGTCATTCCATCATAGAAGGCTATCAGATTGGTTAGGCATGATTTCCCCTTGGTGAAGCCATGCTGACTACTCCTGATCACCTTCTTGTCCTCCACATGCTTGGAGATGGCCTCCAGGATGAGCTGCTCCATCACCTTTTGAGGGATGCAGGTGAGGCTGACTGGCCTGTAGTTCCCTGGGTCCTCCTTCTTGCCCTTTTTGAAGACTGGGGTGACATTGGCTTTCTTCCAGTCCACAGGCACCTCTCCTGTTCTCCAGGACCTTTCAAAGATGATGGAGAGTGGCTTAGCAATAATGTCTGCCAGCTCCCTCAGCACTCGTAGGTGCATCCCATCGGGTCCCATGGATTTGTGGGTGTCAAGTTTGCTTAAATGATCTCTAACCCACTCCTCCTCGACCAAGGGAAAGTCTTCCTCTCTCCAGACTTTCTCTCTTGCCTCCAGGATCTGGGGTTCCTGAGGGCTGGCCTGAGCAGGAAAGACTGAAGCAAAGGCGGCATTCAGTAACTCTGCCTTCTCTGCATCCTTCGTCACCAGGGCACCCACCGCATTCAGCAAAGGGCCCACATTTTCCCTAGTCTTCCTCTTGCTGCTGATGTATTTGAAGAAGCCCTTCTTGTTGTCCTTGACATCTCTTGCCAGATTTAATTCCAAATGGGCCTTAGCCTTCCTCGTCGCATCCCTGCATACTCTGACAACGTTCCTATATTCCTCCCAAGTGGCCTGGCCCCCTTTCCACTTTCTGTAT
Organism: Apteryx mantelli; assembly: GCF_036417845.1. NCBI lineage: Eukaryota > Metazoa > Chordata > Aves > Apterygiformes > Apterygidae > Apteryx > Apteryx mantelli. The sequence continues at coordinate 143,414,575 of NC_089978.1, forward strand.
ACTTCCTTCTTCTGGTTGAGTTTTGCCAGGAGCTCCTTGCTCATCCATGCAGGTCTCCTGCCTCCTTTGCTTGACTTCCTACTCATAGGGATGCACCGCTCTTGAGCCTGGAGGAGGTGATGTTTGAATATTAACCAGCTCTCTTGGACCCCCCTTCCTTCTAGGGCCCTCACCCATGGGATTCCTCCAAGGAGGTCCCTGAAGAGGCCAAAGTTTGCTCTCCTAAACTCCAGGGTTGCGATCCTACTTGGTGCCCTGCTTCCTCCTCGCAGGATCCTGAACTCCACCAGCTCATGGTCACTGCAGCCAAGGCAGCCCCCGACCTTCACATCTTCCACCAGTCCTTCTTTGTTTGTTAGTACGAGGTCCAGCAGCACACCTCTCCTCCTTGGCTCCTCCACCACCTGTGTCAAGAAGTTGTCACCAATGCTCTGCAGGAACCTCCAGGACTGTTTGTGCCTAGCTGTGTTGTCTCCCCAGCAGATATCGGGGTGGTTGAAGTCCCCCATGAGAACCAGGGCCTGGGATCGTGAGGCTACTTCCAGCTGTCTGTAGAAGGCCTCATCGACTTCCTCATCCTGATCAGGTGGCCTGTAGTAAACACCCACCACAGTGTCCCCCATGCTAGCCTGCCCTTTAATCCTTCCCCATAAGCTCTCGACTCGCTCTTCATCCACCCCTAGGCACAGCTCAATACATTCCAGTTGCTCTCTCACCTAAAGAGCAACTCCACCACCTCGCTTTCCTGGTCTGTCTTTCCTAAAAAGCACGTAGCCATCCATGACAGCACTCCAGTCATGCGAGCTATCCCACCATGTCTCTGTAATGGCAATGAGATCATGGCCCTGTGACCGCACACATATCTCTAGTTCTTCCTGTTTGTTCCCCAAGCTGCGTGCATTGGTGTACAGGCATTTCAGGGAGGTGATTGAGCATGCAGGTTTCCCAGGAGGGGTAAAAGAGGGTCCTCCATAGCCACATCCCATGCGCACTTCCCTGGCTGCATTCACCTGCTGGAGGCATCCTGACTTCAGCAGTCTTTTGCCAGCTACCCTGGCACTATAACTCTTCCCTTCCCCCATCTTTCCTAGTTTAAAGCCCTCCTTACCAGGTTGGCAATAAAGCTAACTAGTTTATAATAGTCTTTCAACATAAGTTAAAGTGTTATAGAAAAAAGTGTGTTTTTTTTTTGCTTTGTTCTTTAATCTAAATGTGGGTGGGACAGAGGACTGCCATGTACATCTTTGCAATGCTTTCAACACATCATTTTAATTAATGAACCTCAGGAATATACTAAAATGGTTGTTTTGACAGCGTGGCAGTAATCTTGTTCAAAAGAGCCCCTGCTTTGGGGAGACAACTTAACTTCAATGTCCTTGCATCCTGGAGTTTGTGCATCTTGCCCGTCCTCATCTGGAGAGATGCTCTCAGGAAATACCGTAATATTGCTTTGGAGGCAAGTTTATTGTCTTGATCTGATGTCATTTAATAGCTAAAGTTAAATACAAGGTAAAAATCGCACCTTGCAGATTGAAGAAAAAAAATGTATCTTTGGTAGCAAATAGTTACTGTGCTTGTATACTCCTATCAGAAATGTTGTTCCTGAAACTTGTAATAAAGAGTTTGCAGAAAGCAAAGGAGTAAAATGGAGGATGACTGTGGGTCTGATTCTCATTTTTCATAACAATATAAGTGAGAATCTGGGAATAGCAGATGCTACTTGGTAATGAAAACATATTAAAGTACATCAAAGAAAATACAGGTTAATTCAAATCTCGCTCCCAGCTTGGTTCCTCACAGTGATACGTAGATCACATCTAGCACTCCCACCTCAGGAAATAAGTCATGTGTGATTGGTTAAACCAGAAAACAACTCCCTGAGTCCGGCTAGTTGGCTTTCCCTACAAGGGTTAATGTCAGTTGAGAGAGTGGCGTGAAAACCAAGGTAGATGATCCATTTTGTTGTTCAGACAAGACAGAAGTGTTTGTGCGCACAATGTGGATTTACACATGTGGGATGAGTGAGGAATTCTCCCCTCCTCTGCTGCAGCTCTACTGCAAAAGATCAGATCAGCCATCCCCAGAGCTGTCCTTGGGCACCCCAGAGCTGTCCTTGGGCACTTTTGCAACATATCCTGTACAGCACCTAAGCAAAAAGAATAATCATTTGGCAAAGCATCCTTGTCAGAGCACCACGGGAACAAGGGCTGTGGGAGAGAAGGAGAAACCCCGTATAAGCAAAGCAGACGGGGGTGGCAGCCTTCTGTGGAGGGAGGATAGCACTGCAGAGGGATACCATTCATCTGGATGAACTTCAGGTGATAGTGTAGATTTGTGAGCAGTAAGGATATAAGTAGTTAACTTGTTTAGTGATGAGTTTCCTTCAAAGAAGTGTCCCGGTTAAAGGAAGATGAAAATAAACACTTTTAAAACTTCATTGAAATGGATGGAGCTGGCTGATAGTTTTCAAAAAGACAAAAAGTTACCTGCAGACATCAGTGTAGAGCTTCTGTATTTGAAAGTTTTGTCTTGAAGTGTTAATTCAGATTGCTTTAATGTTTTCCCTGTTACCTGTTTATTCCAACATTTACTTAATTCTGGTGATTCATAACTTTTAGTATTTCACCATATACAATTACTCAATCCATGTTCTCCTCTGTCTGCCCAACGTGAAAGGGCATTTATGTCCACGGCTGTTTTTTATGCTGGAGCAATATCGCTGGGGAAATCCAGTAAAAGCATTTTACCAAACAGTCTGCAGCCTCTTCTTCAAAGTCTCATACTGAAACTCTAATTCAGGTACAACTGCTGTGTTCATCAAAACCTAATGTTACTTAGCAATAGAGAATGCCTTAAGCCTGCACCAAGTGTAGAGGCATCCCTTGCTCTTGAAGGACAAGAGGGTTGGCAGAACCCACTTCTCTATCCCTGTCCTGGCCTTCAAGCTTCACAATGGATTTTGCTTTGAAGATGGTTGAGTGAAAGATGTGGCATCAAGGAATGAGAAGGGTTAGTAGTATCATTATTCAAGTTTCCTTCTTGGCAAGAATAATTCTGAATTACATGCTTCCTGGTAAGTACATCTATAGTTAACCTGCCTAACATATAAGGAGGAGGGTAGCCTAGGTGATTGTTCATAGCAGCCATTTTTTATTTCATTTTAAAGGTAAGGAAATACTGATTTCATAAACTGCCAAGCTATTAAAATTGGTGTATGATTTATGTTTTTCCCTTCAGTGTTAGGGAGGTGCTTTTTAGAATGGAGAAACCATCTGCAAATTTTCCTGGGAACTGCAGTCAACAGAGTTACAGGTAAAAATGTCCTGACTGCCCACCAGTTCAGGTGGGGCTCCAAAACTAGCGTTGACCATAATTTAGACCAAACTTTGTACTGTGTTGTGTCATCTATGATATAAGATTGGTTATGAATTATAATAGACAAAGCAGAACACTAAGTCAAACTGTTATGTACTGGTATTGCCTGAGGAGGCAAATTCTAATCATGTCTTTGAAGCCTATGTCTATCTGTGCAGACTTCCAGCAATGATTCATTTCTGTGCTACATCTCAGGAAAGTTTATTATGTTCCTAATAGTAATACCCACTAAACTGATGATCAATGCTTATTTTTATAGTACTTACTAATATTCAGGATGTTATGATGCAAATAAAAGAAAATTTTAATGGTTATGAGAGACCCTTTTAAAAACAAACAAAAACCACAAAAAAACAGACCCCCCCCCCCCCAAACCCACACACAACATAATACCCTAACAGAAGCCTGCTAGAAACTTGGAAAAGCATGCCAGTAATTACCTCAAATGAAATAATTTTATTCTAGCTCTTTTGTACTGCACACCACTCCTGTATTTCATGCAGTGAAGTCTGTTATGGGTGTAAGTTCTGGAGTAGTGCAGGGGTCTAATCCAGCCAAAATCTACTGAGTATCTGAACAAGCTTGTTGCTCTTCTCTGCCTAAACTTAGCTTTTCTTTCTCATGACCATTGTATGAAGCAAGTACTTTTACCAAAAGCAAATTGTTTACCAAACCTTTACTCTGAATGCACTCACAGGTTCAAAGGTCATGTCTTGCTCATGGTCTCAAAGCCTACATTGCATTGCAAAGATGATCTTGTCCACTTATGTCTTTTTCTTACTATTGACTAAATTGTCACAAACAAGGAAGAGAGGAGAGTCACCTGCTGGACTGGCTTCTGGATAGTGCTTTAGGCTGGATCTAAAAATCCAATGTATTTTGAATGTTAAGAGTTAAGAACAAGAGCAAGAATGCTTGCCTGGTAAGATGCACAGAACACCTAAGAACCAGAAGTGCTTAAGCTACACTAGGGCCATCCAGACCAGCTCTTCCTCAGTGACTGTGCTCTGAGTTTGGCTCCTGGAATGTGCACCAGTTCCAGTTTTGACAGGGAGGGAGGGAGGAGGCAGCCAGTAAAATCAAGGGTGATGCCGGCCTGGCCTCACCAGTAGCCCTCAGGGCAACAGCATACCAGGGATGCACTGAGACCACTAGTGTCCTCTCAGGCCTTAGCAAGAGAACTTGTAATTCACCTTGTGATTTGGCCTCAGGGTATAGGAGCTGGCCATGACCTGCTCTCAAGATAGAGCATACTTCAATAACTCTATTTAAACCAAAATAATAATGTCCATCTCTACAGTAATTCTGTTTTGTATGTATGAACTAATTTTTCTCTTCCTAGAAAAGACAGCCCTAGCTTTTCCCCTTTGCTGATTCAACTCACTAACCTTGCAACAAGAAAATATTTCACTGAATTGGCTCTTAGAGATGTGACAAGTTTCAAAGCTGCCTTGAGGAAGGGACAGGATAGGACATTCCCTTAACAACAGTAAGGCTGGGTGTGGGATTTTCTAGGCAAGCGCTCAAGCTGTGAGGGCTGGACTTCCCCTGCAAGTAACTGATTGTAAAATTCATTTCATTAATAGGGTTTTTTTTGTTTTTTTGTTTTTTTTTTTTAGTCAAAGCAAAAGGGACACACACAAACTAAGTTATCTCCCATTCATTTATTCACATTTTCCATGGATTTTTTGTACACTTCCTCAATGTATTAAAACTAATGAAAACATTGTTACATTACAAGTTATGTGCAACATAAGTATCCGCTGAAAAACTCAGAGCAGTTGAAATCTACTAACAATAATTAACAAATTGTCACATTCAGCAGTTTCATTGAATTCATACTAGCTCATGCCACTCTAACTCGTTTAATGTCAGTTAATTTTTGCACACAGGCAGCAGCTACAAAATTTTAGCAAATGCAGTTAAGTTATTTAAGGCATCAAAAAGAAAGTCTTTAAGGAAATTTTAAATGTTACAGTGCTGTAAAGGGAGCTAAACTGGAGTTCTTAAAATTAAAGCATACATCTTAATTGGTTTACATACTACATGTTCACTTGAAAGATTCCTCATTATAAATTTAACTTGAATTTTTGTGTCAGTCAACCAAAGGGAACTATAGGAACACTTACTGTTGTGTTCCTAAATAGACTTGAAGTACATCTTAGGAAACTGCAAATAGCAATTATTTATTTCTATTTATTTATTTATTTTAGAATAAAATTCAAACCAACTGTAATCTCCTTTATGGATGATTCTAGGAATTAAAAGCAGCAGAGCTCTTGATTTTTCTTTTGAGGGGAGTGGGAGGTGGGAGGGAAAGGGAAGAATTCTAAGAAGCAGAAACTTCAAAATTACAGCAAAAACAAGAATGCGTATGATCCATAAGACACGCCAACACCTATGTACAGTTGTAACAGTGAAGTCATTAACCCAAATTAGGGAGGAAACCTGCATCAACTGGCATCAGGTGTCAGCTGTTAAATATTGTATATGTACCAAGATACAGGAATGCCTCATTGAAGCAGAATCTGATCAAACTCCTTGTGTAGCACATCGCTTTGTCATGCAAAACTTCAGTAATTGTTTTCTGTGCTCTCCACTTAACTTTTGCTTTGAATTGATTTTAGGCCTTAATTTCTACTTAATGATCTGTGGCTTTTCACAATATTTAATTATATATTTTAGTATTTATAAAGACATTTTAACTAGAAACTGAAACATTATCAAAAATTTTATATAATAATATTGGAGAAGGGTTGTGCTTTATAACTGAACACCAAGTGAAAAACATGACTTATTTTTCCTGCTTTGAAATCCAGATAATTGCAGGTTCACTAAGAATGATGTTCATTAAGATCTCTAGTTCTCAGTGAAATTCTTTCCTTCTCTATTTTTAGCATTAATTTTCCATACCAGGATGAGGAATGTAAAGGCTTGTAACATCAGCTGTTTATGCATATATTTTTCTCTAACAGTCTAATTGCTCTATAGTCCTTTTTAACACAAAATTCCCATTACATACCCTCCCCTGGCTTTACTGATAAATACATACACTGCTAAAGAATTAAGATGTCTCATCTCAATTATTTCCCACAGACAACAGAAAATATTACTTGCTACCATGGATACTGTAAGGTTCAATTTTTCTAGCACATATTATTTAATTATTCTATTTTTTCTTACACTCTATGCTCACCATCAAAATGCCCACCCTTGAAAACATGACAAAGATACACCAGCAATTATTCAGTTTGCCAGTTTTAGAATTGGACCCAAACCCCCCAAACTGCCTCACTTCAGAGGCAAATCATTAAGGATGCTTGGAAAGGTCTGTTTGTCTCTCAACACCATAAGTTAATTGGTCCACAGTTCAATGGATGAAGAAGCAGACTGCTCTGTCTCTGAGCTTTCAGAAATCAACAAAGACAAAACTGAGACCCCTGAAACAATCTATACACAATTGCTCTGAAGGTGAGATGCATGATAAATCTGCTTACCATAACAGTGACCTGCAGTCTAGAAAACTTGCTTCACCAAGACCTGTTTAAGACACTATAGTCAAAAGACAAATGCAAAATTAATTGAGCCCTTGGACATTCAACCTGAGCCTATAATAAACTTTCAGGCAGTATTCTGCTTTTCATTCATACACACACAATTAACATGCAAGCCTTCAGATTTTGGCCTCCAACTTAGGTATCAGCAAGACTTTAAAACAAAAACAAAACCACACCATTTTGAGGAAACCAATACCACTTACTTTGAGTGGTTAAATACCAAACCAGATGCAAAAGAAGGCACCAGTTTATATTTCAAGGAGTATTTGAAAACGGTATCTGAGCTCCCCTTATACTTGAGTTTTAAAATGCAATTCCTATGATCTCAGTGTAGCTGAAATGTGAACAAAGGCAGTCAACTTTGGTCAAGAGGGCTGTAGATCCTATACAGACTGTCCTCTTTTCAGTTAAGAGGAGAAAAAGACCATAACCTGAATTGTGCAGCTAATTAGGACTGAATTAAGCCATTTGTCCCCCATAGAGACTAGTAGGAAAAAAGGTAAGATATGCTACATCTAATCAAATGGTACCACTTTTCCTTACTCACAGGATGCCACCATGACAGAATTCATAGTGTCCTGGGAGAATTGCATCATGCTGCTTTTTCCACAATGGGTATTTTCTCTGTGCTAATTAGACAGAGAGGTTGGCATGTTCCTTCCATCTCTCAAGAGCTGGTCAGCATGACAAATCAGAAAGCAGTTCAAGTTTAGCATTAGCATCTAGTTTTCTGACAGTTTCCAGAGCCGGAAGTGAAGGAGAAAACCACTGGGGGAAAGAATTTCCAGCAAACTGGGACAAGATTTCAAAAAAAGAAAAGGAATAACCAACCAACCATGGCCTAGTAGAGTTAGCAGGAATTGGTGAACAGTGATGTTCTGATCTGTGAACTACTGCCACATGGTTAATTTTAACTCAGTTGGAAACTAAGTTACACATTAACCCAGCAATCCCTACTTGCATAAGAAAGCTTGTCCCCAAAACTGCAAGCCAGGCCCCAATGCTTAGTGTAATGCACTGTAGTTTTAGCACACTGGAAAAATGGTTACTAACAAACCCATTTATGCATGTACTCTTGGTAATGACCAGAGACAATATAAAGACTTATAAAAATCCTGAAACTTATGTTTGTGAAAAGAGACAGCTTCAGAAAAGTACTAGTAGCAAGACAAGTACAAGATTTACAGCTCTGCCTCCGCTGTGTTTCAGTTTTATCCCGAGGGAATAGGGAAGAATACCTCTGAGAGTGACCATGATGGAAGCACAACCCTTTGCCTCTGACTTGACAGAAGTCAGTATATGCCAACTGCGTTTGTGGTCCAAGATACAGTCTTCCAGTTGTCTGCTTATACTATTGCACATCATTAGCTTGTTGCTACAGTGAGAACAGAACTGATAGTTCTTTGCTAAGAAACACTACTGTCAACAAGACTAAACAAGCAATTTTTCTTTTAAAGATTTGGAGATGCAGTCTCTGAGTCCCAAAAGCACACAAGACTGCAGGCATTAAAACACAGTATGCTATACAGTAGCTTTGTTCCAGTACATTGTCACTGACAGTTTGAAAAAGTTAGTCTCTCTAGAATCTGACAGACCAATTAATATTAGAAATCTGGAATCTAAAAACAGTTAAATTTCAGTGTCCTGCTTCTCAAAACATGAGGTTTGTTGCATTGCACCATAGTCTGAGGAATATCTGGTACCACATTTTGTACTCTTGATTTCAGTCTATTCAGTCAAAGTGACCAGTGTTTAAAAACATATGCTTTAATTTAAATCAATATGCTTTATCCAGAAGAGGTCCTGCATTTAGTTACTGAAAAATGAGGGAGCACAGTCCAACACTTGTGTTCTATTAAAGCTTTTATTAGCTATTTTAGCTTTTCCTCTCAGAATTCCTGTAATAGTTCTTAATATCAGAGTAAAGAGTTTAAGTATTCAAGTGAAGTTATGAAAGAGGGAGGAGGGGAAAAAAAAAAAAAAAACAGCAGCAGCAGCAGTTTGGCAATAATTCCTCAAATCACTGACTGCAACATTTTTAAGCCTCCTTTTTCTCCAGTAAGATTTTGTGCAACTCGTCTGCATCCTCACTTGTTTTCACTCGTATTAACATAGTGACAGGAACAGTTGGATTCTTCTCATCAATTGGTGGATTAGGAACACAAACTATAAGAACATTGTTTTTTCCGGTTCTTGTGCATGGCATCTTGGGTGGAATTAGAACATTCAACAGTATGTTTCCTGCATTTGAGGGGGAAAAAAAATTTTTTAGATTAGGAAGTTTTCAGCTTTTACTGCAATAAAGATGTTAGTATACTTACTAAATAGGGATTTAAATTCGTGAACTGAAGAAAGGCAATTCACAAGTGTCATATATATTTGTCTTATTCTTACTCCTCCCCAAGCATCTGCTCATGGTCACTATTCTTATGTAATTTCTTTCCTCATTAGGAATGAGGAATCTAAAAATACTAATTCCTCCTTTTTTAAAAAGGAGGAGCCTGAAGAATATCAAATGATAGCAGGAACAAGCAAGGAAGAGGGAAAGGGACAAGGGAGAAGTAGCAAATGAGGAATCAAATCACAGTGCTTAGTTTATGCTTATGTAGGTTACTCATTTTGAACATCAAGCGTAGTCCATAAGCAGAAGCAAAAAGTTAGCTTTAACACACAAAGACATGTTAATCTGAAACTGAATGAGCTATGGTAGAATATGAATAAGTATCCTGTATCCTTAAATCATACAAACACGTCTAATGTGGTCTATTGCTGAGCTACTATTAACAACTGTATTTCAACTTGTTAAATTATCTGGTAAGTTCGAGATATTCAGTATTAGTGGTCTATTAAAACAGTTGCAAATAAACTCAAATCTGCTTCAACAGAAGATGCACACATTTTGTAAACCTGGTAAATAGTTCAGAACACAGTAGTAGTATTTAGGAAAAAGTCGGTCTTCGCCTTCCTTTCCAGTTCAGTTTTTCAACACAGTGAGATTTAGGAAAGCATTACAGCACTGTGTGAAGATAGCAAAAAGGAAAGTGTGCATCACTATGACAGTAGCAGCTTGTAAAAGCTAATGCTTGGAAACACCAAGCTATAAGAAGCAGTTAAGTTGAAAATGTCTTAGAAAGTATATGAGCCGAAGAAAAAGGAAAGATTTCCTAATACATCAGCTCAGATGAAGGCAGAGGGAATGTAAATACACATAATGGAAACTAGCATCAGCTGAGTGAAAATTCTGAGACTTTTGTTAAAGGGTAGGTAACTTTGAGAAAGTAAGGTTTCATCTGCTCTATTCGACACATTCAAGTCCCTAAAGCAATGCTGAAAGCAATGACAACTCTGCTATATATCAGCCTCCAGTTTAGTTGCTTAAAAAGAATTTCCCTTTATCTGGCAAATCTTGTCTCGATTGAAAGAAGTTAACAGTCTAAAAGTGACACAAGCATCCTAGTCTCAGACATTTGAAAACCTTCACCTAATGTGTAATGGCTTCATTTTTAGACTTGCCAGAGACCTTTATAAGCCAAAACTGAGGTAAGCTTTATAGATGACCTACAGTACAGCATGCCTGTAGCTCTCATCTTTTATAAGCTTAATATTTATTCTAATTTATGGAAGTTGTGAAGTGCATATGAACTACAAATGCACATTTGTTGAAAGGAGGTACTGAATTTGTAGTGGAGTTCGTCAAGAATGAGTATCAAAACACTGATTTCCACAGTTTTAGTTATAAACTGTTCTGACACTGAATCAGAATGATTTATCTCAAAAATGATTTTTGAATAAATCAAGTAACCCTAATATCTAAAAAGGGGAGAACTAGTCTTTTTTGTCCCCCTGCCCCTTAATCAGCTGTGTGTGTTATGAAATTCATCTCATGAAATATACTGAGGAACTATCACACTAGAGGCTACTTTAATTCAGTAGAGTCAACCTACCATTTATGATCCAACCGAAAATTAGCTAAAAGAGTTTGGCACTTGGACCTCAGTGTGCATGTTAAGAGCAATGCATTTATCAAAATCCTGCATGCCTGTTTCATTTAACTCCCCCTTACCTCCCACCAAGTACAATGGATGTCTGCCCACGTGGTCAACTGTTTATATATTCAGAGTGAATTGCAAACAAGTGACAGTTGGCCTTACTTAGCACAAACTTGTTCATCTTTCAAAGAGCAAACAGAAGTCATTTATCCCCCAAGAAATTTTGGGGGAGAAATCTTGTAGAAGTTTTTTGTAGGTTTTTTTTTTTTTTTAATGTACTGAAACCTTATATTATATTATACCAAACAGCAACATCTTTATTTCATCACACCTCCAATACATATATACTTTATTGTGGAGTCTTAAGTCAAGCTTCAAAAGCCATTCAACAAGCTAGGGATGGAGAATAGGTGTAAAAGAAGAAGGGGTGGGCAGGGGGAAACACACAACCACACCCCCACACACACTCAAGGGAAAAAAAAATCCCAAACATCATATACCATAACCTTTTAGGGTACTTGAAGCAGTGCAAGGAAGTATTTCAGAATACTTGTTAGAGGAATCCAATTTCAATACTTGAAATTATTCAGAAAAGAAGTTTTCATTAATCCTGTCAGTTATGCTGTGCAAGAAAAAAAAAACAAAACTAGTGCTTAGCAGCAAATATTACAAAGACTTGTTACTAGAAAAAAAAATTACTTACCTAAATTGGTATCTGCTCGGACTAGAAGTTGAGTTTTTTCATTTCCTGCTGGTTTTAAGTGTAATGTTCCTACACCTTTTTCTTTGAATTCATTATCCTTTTTGTAGAACAGTTTGCACCTGTGCCAGAAAAGTCATTTGTGCAGATATGCAGAAGTTAAAGATAAACATGCTGTGGGCAGCATCAATCTTTATTCTTTTTGACCTGGGTTATGTGTACGTATACAGAGTATTATGTTTGTCATTGTGGTACTGAAATGAATGATTAACCTTCTCTTTCTCAACTGATAAGTACTATCTTGTTAGCAAATGAAACAGCCACATGAATCTGGGTCTAAAAAGAGTAATTAAGGAATAATAGCTGTAATTACCATAAGCTTCTGTTTAAAAACACTAATTTCAAAACTGTAAGAACTTACTGCATCATTATGAAGTAGTAACAGGACTACTTAAAAATTTGAAATCACTATTTTAAATGACAGTCCAACAGACCTAACCTCATTCTTCAAAAATCAGTACATAACTTTTCTCAAGTAATTTTTTTTTTTTTTTGGTAAAAGGACAAGTTCTGTCCTCAGTTTCAAGCATACATACAATTATTTAGACTACTAAACGTGTTTTTAGAAAACTGCTTCTACTAACATCTCACTTTGAATTGAAGAGGACAACTTGTACACTGCTTCATACAAAGATCAGCATTTTCCAAATGAAGAGTCTTATTTTAGACTATGCAAATAGCTGAGCATCTGACTGAATTTTCAGTACAGTAAGTTACTTTTGTAAATTGAAATTGTGAGGATTTTACTACAAAACCTGATGAAAGCAAAGATTTCTTCATTTGTGAAACTAATCACAAATAGGACACAAACCAGCTCTCAGTGCTGAGTCCAAGACAGACAAGAATTTTAATAAGCTCCTACACATATCTTTGTCTGTAATTGAACTTTATGCAAGTGGAAATTCAGATTCTAGATAGCTCCATAGGAAGTTTTAATAACAAGTTAGTCAAGAACATATACCATACATCATTAATTTCAAACTGCAGTGGTGAAGAATTAGCAATGTGTAAATATAAATTTTGTTCTGTAAATTATGATTCTACTCACTATTCCAAGTTTAAGTCACTCACTTCTTTGAGTAAAAAGCATCATCTTCTTTTATTTCATTAACAACAACTTTTGGTGGCTCTTCTTCCTCCTCTTCTCCTCCTTTAAATAAAGTTTTAATATATCCCATATTAATGCTGTGAGCATATAATTTAGTAGGTATTTTTGGTGTTGTATTAGCACTAGTTTATGCATGCTATATTTAACATATACATCTATAGCCTTTCAAAGATCACAAAAATACACTTAAGTGAACTTGGATTCTGAAGGTGAAGTAGCTTCACCTACAGAAGAAGTCTTCTATATTCTTTTCATTCATTCATGCTCATCTTCAGTTTAAACTGAATCAAATATCAGCCCCCAACAACAGGTCAAAAACAAATTGAAAATAAAGCTTAACAAATCAAACTTCAGCCAAAACCTTTTGTTAAGGGAAGAACAGTTGTAACATTTCAAAGAATAGTCTCCACAAATAGGTTTATGAAAAGCATAATAAATCCCTCAAATTAAGCTTGTCTGTTAGAGGTAAGGGAAAAATCAGTTGCAGGAATGATAGCAAGAGATAGTAGCAGGATTATGTCTTTCCAATCCCTCAGCTGCTAGGGTTTCTATAGGCTAACTGTACCCAACTTAGCTAAATAGCAGATAAAAACTGTCAGGTGGTATGCAACTTTATTGCCCCTTATAGTCTTGTTAAGAAGATCTATGAAATTGTTCCATGTCTTACACATTTTACAAAGGTCTCTCTTGATAAACCTACCGAAAAGCAGCAGGACTGAAACATCCTTCAAGGCTCAAGAGTGAGCATACCAGTCGCTCCACTTGAAAGAGTGAAGCATGCAATCGTCTGACATTAGCAGTTCTACCATAAATGGATTATCAAACACAGATTGAATTTTATATAAAAGTTTAAGACTTCATCAAGTTTCAAGTCTTGTATTCAACTAAAGAATTACATTCTACTATTATAGAAAGTATTAATCCAATTGAAATGCAGAACTTTTGATAACCATATACTCTTAGTGTTAGATAAGCAGTATGTGAGACTAAGAATTCTGGATCAGTGGTACAGTTTTGCAGCTTTCAAATTCAAGAGCAATTATGATCTCGTTCAAATTAAGAATACTGCAAAGGTGAAATACTACTAAATCCCATACATTCCAAGCTTATCATTAAAAAGATTTCTGGAACAGAATTTACCTTTATCATCACTACTGCCACTTTCCGTCTGAGCTTCCAGTATATTGGTAGACACTGCAGTGACAGGCTTAGCCTGGTTTGCATCTTTTCCAAACAAACCTGAGTTTCCAGGAGAAAACGAGAAACTGCTTAGTGTTCCAGAACCAAGGGAACCCAAAACAGAACTGTCGACACTCTTTCCAAAATTAAACGAGACATTTGATGCAACTCCTACTGATGGGTCTCTTTTTTCTGAGGCACCTTCAGTTTTTTTGTCAGAAGTATCCTCAGTTTTCTTGCTGTTAAACAAAAATGTTGATCCTTGCTGTGGTTTTGAATTCCCAAATGTAGAAACAGACTGAGTGCTAGGTGTCTTGTTGCCTTCATTTTCAGAGCCACTATCACTACTGCTTCCATGTTGTTGTTCAATATTTGCCAAATACTTCTCATAGTCTCTAAAGATTGGTGTCAGATCACAGAGTGGGTTTGTGTTCACATGCTTAACTATCCAGTCACGCACAGAACAGTTTAAAGCTGCTAACTGTTTGTGATAAACACTAGAACTACACATTTTACTCTGAGAATAGCTAGATGATGATGGTTGACTGCCACCATTAGCTTCGGGGCTTGCAGCCTTTTTCTCAATGAATGCAGTAGCAGTAGGACCATTTGACATCGTGGATCCTATTAAAAGGAAAACACAGTTTAGAACATTTTCTTTCAAAAGCACATTATTCAGAAGAAACCCACACTTACTTCCTCAATGTTTCTGTATCAAATTATTCAGCCTTGCTCAGTTATGACCCCTGTATTGTATCACAACAATCTGTGCCCTGTAGAGCAGTACAAGTAAACAAACAATGCTGTGAAACAGACTTTTACTGTTTAGAGGTTCAAATGCATATGGCACCGAGTACATTGGGTGGGGCGGGAAGAACTCAACTTCAAATAATACAAGAAAATTAAGTTCAAGGGCAGGTAAAGTAGATGGAATACACAGTTGTAGAAAAATCCAAAGAAATCATATAGAATAACATTAAGAAATAAAGATTAGTATGTTACCAGAAAACCCTAAAATGCTAATCAGACATATTTTACTAAGTTGCAAGAGTTATTAGAGCAAAGTATTCAGTTATCCTTTGTCACTTGTTTTAAAACTCTGAACATATTAGCCAATGCTTTTGCATGGTTGGAGTAGTTTTCATATAAAAACATAATAAATAAGCACCTTGAGAAAGTCTTCATTAAGCACTTAAGCTTTCCTCTTATTTAAACTTACTGAAAGCTAAGTAACTATGTTTCAAACCATCACTTCTACTCTATGGCATGCTGACTTTAAAACCCTATAGCGTGGTTAACTTTTCTACATCTCCAATACAAAGGATAGTAGTAGTATTTTTCAGGGACTATCAAAGCATGAGACTAGAACTAGATTTGCCAAAATATTTAAAGTGTCTTAAAAATATAGACATAAATGTAACAGATGAAATTCTAGTAAGACTGGTTTGCAACACAACAAGTACAGTAAACAAAGATTAAGATTTCAGTGATACATCAAGCATTTATCAAAAACTGGGAAAAAATACTGAAATAAGACCTTGTAAAAATACTAATACCAAATGGATATTTTCATTAATGTATTTTTTTTTAAGTTAAATTCAGAGAAATGAGATGATTGTTGCATTTAACTGGAATGTGTTACCAGCTGTTATATTATTCATATTTTATATTATTCATAATTCTGATGTCCATTCCCATGTTTGTCTTTTAGAAAGCCTTTATCTCCAGTGTTAGATCAAATATGAATAGTTTCCAGCCCTCAAACTGGATGTATTGCATAGTTTGCCCCTCCACCAGTCTAAAAATCTTTTTAAGAAATATTATAGAGGAATAAAGTCTCAAAACTTTAAACAGAACTACAGGACTGTTTCAATTTGTTTCTTCACCATTCAATTAACTGCACAGATTTTATGGCTGAATTTGTTGATCAGTACATTTATTTATTTAAAACTTACCAAATGCCATTTGTGTTTCAGACGTTGTCTTTAAACTGCTGAAAGAAGGAGTACTAGAGACACTACTGCTTCCATTAGACAGCCCTTCTAAAGGCTTTATTCCTGCACCATTACCAAATCCACTGAAGCCACCTCCTACTTTTCCAGGAGGTAATATAAAGCCTTTAAACCCTTTAAAAGCTCCTCCGCTTTCAGACTGGGGGGAGAAAAAGAAAGGCAACCAGTTACTTACATCTCCTCTGCAAAAATCCTCCCATCCCCCCTTGATGTGCCATTTATTTTACCCTTTTTTGGTGTGACACTTCATGCCTTATTTCGTGTGCATTATTTTAAGCCAGCTATGTAAACAGAGTTACTAGTTTCCTCCTAGGCTTTCTTATGACACACATTGCTACTATTTTTAAAGGACTCAGATGTTTGGTATGCAAACAAACTAGATATAGGAAGTAGCAGCATAACTTGTTGGAAGTAGTGGATGTGTTTCACTACCTATTTCGAGATTCATAGCATTTTGTTTTCTTCAAATAATTACAAGGCAATACATACTTGCACACTTATTTTCAGAAACTTTTAGCATTTACCATGGCAACTAGAGTCCAGCATTTCAAGCTGCTCATCAAAACAGCATACTTTGTAGTATGCTATATAAAGTT
Source organism: Apteryx mantelli (assembly GCF_036417845.1). Lineage (NCBI taxonomy): Eukaryota > Metazoa > Chordata > Aves > Apterygiformes > Apterygidae > Apteryx > Apteryx mantelli. Next base: position 143,431,151 of record NC_089978.1, read on the forward strand.
TGCTTTAGGCGACTTGCCAGAAAATCCCAATGTGATTTAAGGAAGAAGTAGAGATAAAGTGTATTTGATAATATAATACATATGGTTTCTGTAACCTCTTCATTATCTAGTTTTGATAGCTTTAACCTGACAACCACATTACAGGATAGTTTCTTAGGCGTTTTAAAAGGTGATCATCTAGCATGATTAACACCCAAATAGGCACTGGCACTTTTAGATACTACATATAATATTGTGCCAGGTAATGAGCATGGATTACTGAAGTGGACTCTCAGTGTCACTGGAGAGTCATCAGAGGAAAAGGAGAGTTGCTTCTGAGTTTCATCTGTTTTCAGACACTGAAGAAATTGCAAGACTCGACAATTCTGGGTTCTATTCTAGCATCTGGAAGGGAAATGGCCTTCTAGGTATGGGCTCTTTTTGTTTCCCTTCATGCTTTAGCTTTTCCAGTGTCAGTCCTCCATTCTTCATTTTTAGCTAGGCATTCTAACATGCTCTCACTAGCTCTTCTTCCAGCTTTGATCTCACCCAGCTGCCTCCCAGCCTTCTGACTTTATTTCTTCTCACATCACCTAGTTCCTTTTTTCTACTAATTCCATTTTTCCCATTCCATTTGCCCCTGAATCCCTCCCATTCAAGTTTATGGTTTATTTTTTGCATGACCAAGTCAGTTGCACCAGAATCTTCTTTCCGAAACAGTCCTTTCATAAACTGTATCCTCTGCCACATCAGTGGCTAGAACTACTATGGGCAAAAGTTTGATGGCACAGCTTCCTCCTTTCTATTGCTTGGACAGCAGCAGAAAAATCCAGAGCACAGGAGAAAGCTATCCTGCCCTGAACTGTGCTTAGTCCCATCCTATCCAAAAGCAACGTGGATGACAAGTAAGATTTTCTGTCCTATTTCTAACATGGGGCATACACCGTTGCTCTGCAGGAGTGTTTCATATACAGATAGCTATGACAAAGCAGCTGTCAGGGATTTTTAAAAGGACTACAGTTTGATTAGATTTAGTTAATGCTTTCACATGGGCACCAAACAGTAAACCTGTAACAACATCTTCCTCTCAATTTTCAGTTTGTTATTGTAAAGAATAGGTGGCACTGAGGCTCTTCAATGGGAAAAAAATAAGTAGAAGAAATCTTAATAAAAGACAACACCTTTTTCATTCTCAGCACAACTTAGTATTTTGGCTTTTATTTATGTTTTTAACATTTGCCTGAGACACCCCCCAGTCCCTATCCCTTCAGTATGGATAACTTCATTAACTTTTGATTTCCAAGCTCCCGTCTCCACCAAGATCGAAACCAGAGCAGCTCAGATGCTACCTTCCCCATTTGTAGAAGAGATTACATCTGAAACATTCTGCATTTATACTTCAAAGAACACAGATCTCTTTTGGCCCCAAAAGTACTAGTATTATCCATTTCTTATTCGAGCCTTATTCTTGCTATAGGAACAGCAACTGAAAATTAATTTGCTATATATCAGAGCTGGCTAATGGCATATACCTTATAAGTGGTAGATCTATACAGTATTAAGTTACAAGCACAAATAAGTAAAAACCTGAACACAGGTCATATTTTACAACTAAGTCAGGCTACAACACTGTTCAGTGATTAATTACCTCTGATCCAACATTTCGGCGCTTCGCTTTTTTAATAGCTCTGTTCTTCAGGACTTCTTCGCTAGCTACTGAGAAAGTTCCCACCTTTGAAAACAAGTTATAGAATCATTAGTGAGATTCTCAGAATACATACAGAAGTCATACAGAAGTCAGCATAATCTGAAGACATGGCAGAGATCAGCTTTTGAACACAACTGTAACACTTCTGTAACAAAGAAGGTAAGAAGGCAAAAAAAAAAAATGCAGCTATACTGTATTTTAGTACTGTGATTAGCTGGTCAGGTACTTGGATGATTAGTTGACACTTTACAGCTTTCACAACTGTCTTCCCTCTTTTGCACTAAATTTGCCTTCACACAGACTCCAAACTCAATTTTATCAGGACAAATCAGTTGAGAAATTCTGCTTTTTCAAACAAAGCTGTAAAACATCTTTGCTGAAGGGAATCTGTTGATATTGCACTGTTACAATCAAGCTTCAGTTTGGAGAAGATGTATTGAAATGTACGGTCAAAATCCATCAACTGCTGCAGTTAAATATTAGCAAAGGCAGCTAAAGACCAATCACTACCCCACAACAAATGGAGAAATTAAATTTTCTTATATTCACATTTCTAGAAGAGTATGGACAGTTTTGTTTCTCACATTCTATAGGCTTAAACATACCACATTTTCACTAGCACAGAAGCCAGCATAGTTTGTTTAGAGATGAAACGCAAGCCATAAATACATACGAGACACTAAACATGGAAGTCTGTTTTTACAGTCATATGAACTGTATCATTTCACTGTTGCTTAATTCCTCTGGCAGCGTGAGGACATTCAACTAAGCACTCCAAATTAACATATTTTTGAAATTAACTATTACTGACCTATTAGAAAAAGCCATGAGACCTGAAGAAATTTATCTAGACTGTATGCCAGTGAACCTTAGAGTCAACTACCTCAAGAAATCAAACCCATTTTTCTTTCGAACTCAATAAACATTATTTTAAAAGAATTTCAAATCACACATTTGAAGAGTTCAAAAGCACTGTGCGTTCTAATGAGTCTGAGTTTCCCTTTAGAAATGTGAACTTCCTCTCCTCTAAGCTGTTGATGCAATTTTAAATAGTTAAGTGCTGCTTTGCCATATACTTTGCATATACTGGAAACTTAAATCAGTGCTGCTTTTTTTTTTTTTAATGTAAAACCATCTTTAATTGATATACTTGTAGCCAGTTTTACTATACATTTCATCTACAAGATAAACAGCACATAAATAACTACCCTATTAACTTGGGGGGGAGGGGGAGGGGAGGATGGAGGAGAGCATCTAAGTATATTTTACCTCCTCAGCTTCATCTTCCTGATCCCAGTTTCTGTCGGTCAGTTCTTTTTCTGCAATTCTCTTTGCCATTTTTCCACACCTGTGTGGAAAAATAATCAAAAGAGCACAAAATCATTTGTACAGCACTGAAATTCAGATCTACAGTGATCTTCAACTTGTATTATCCAGAATAGGTAATGAGAATCAGAGTTCATACAGAAGTAGGTCAAAATTGGAATGACAGCTGAAAACCACGTGTTTTTAACAAAGTTAACAACAGATGTTGCAACAACAATCAACAGCATGTGAAACTGTGGAAGCTGTGCTGTTTAGTCATATTTGACACTAAATTTAAGCAACAATAGAAGCATGCAGTTCAATTCTAGGATAAGTTTTCTTCAGCAGCAAAGCTGGCTAGAGAAATTCCTTTCAGTCCCACAGCCCATACCTTATCACCACTTACTGGAAGGGCTGAAAGAAAAATCAGATAAGATGATCTGGTTAAAAGATTCCATACCCTGCCTCATCTTGCTTTAGGATACTTACGTAAACAGTAATAGTCTTGCAAGAGAAATGTAATTTGCTTTATAGCATCAAAAATAATCATGATGGGGACCCACTGAAGCAACCAGACAGCAAACTTACTTTGAGGAAGAATGAAAACAATGCTGTAATGCAAAAAACAAGATTGCTAGAATATTACTAATTCAAAAGTTGAAAGATTCTAACACAAATAAGTGACTTTTTTTTTCCTCCAAAGGGACACCCAAAATTTATCATGGATTTTAGAGCAATTAGTTCAAGCAGCCAATCGCTATTTTGCTGGTTATCTCTGCAATGTAGAGGAAAAAACAACTTTGGAGAAAGAATGCTTGTAGTATTTTTAACTTCTGACTTTCAATTTAGTAAAGTATAACTCATCAGCTGTACATGAAAATAAACATTGAATCCAGCTAGATTATTCTGCATCTGAAAAACCTGGCAAGTAATCACACAGCTCTCAAATTCTATACGGAAAGAAGCATCTGCCTAACAATGACTACATCATCTGACATAACCATGAAAACTTTTCAGAGAAAAGATGTAGATTTTGTAGCAATTTAAATCTTACAAGTGCAGGAATTAAAATTCCTAAAAATAAACAAAACAAAAAAATCCATACACTGTTAATATTCAGACCTAGTCAAAAAAAACATTCCACAAATATTAATTCACAGTCAGAGCTGAAAATGATAATACATGATTTCAGAACTCATCCCATTTAGCAGATGAAGTATTTTTAAACAGAACACTAAATATAACTGCACAACAGTCTCACAGAGATCACAAGTCAAATACAGGAATTTTGATCTGACACATTGAAATGCAAATTATTAAGATCTTTTAGAAGTACAGTCTATTTCATTATTTGACAAGACTGTTTTTGCAAACACTTTAAAATGGCATAAACCATGCCACCCTGAAAGCAAAGGTCCTACCATGCCTTTACATGATTCTTTGCAGATTGGGGACTAATTAAACCTAACCCAGTGAAAAAGTAAAAATATTTATTTTCAAGCCAGGTTGATTCCCCAGTTCACCTTTCCACATGGCTATACAAACGCAACCAGAGGAAGACAGGATTGCTTCTATTCACCAGTAACCACAGCTCAAAGGCTTTTGAGACTGTAACCTAGAATTACTCTATTGGATTCCAGGGAAGATCAAATTACCACTCTAAGGACAGCCACTGAAGCATTACAAGCACTACATTAACTAGAAAGCCTGTTCTCCACTTGTAGGAAAAGGGGGGTAAACCAACTGGCCTGGGCTCCAGGTTCTTTGCAGCTACTTGTGTTTATGTGATTTTTGCACATCAGTACTAGAAACAGGAGCTGACAACAGAATCTAACACACATGAAGACAGTAGCAAGAGAGTTCTAGGCAGGTTTCTAACCTGTGAAACAAGAAGTAACACAAGAACATCTCTGTGATATTTTTTAGACACAGCACAACTCTCAAGAAATTCTCATACAAGTGTTATGAATCATTTGAGATGAGAGTATTTTAAGAAACAAATCTTTATTTAACAAATAAAATATAGATGAACTACCACAATCCACCTAGTAAATACACTTATTTTAATGTAACTTTATGAGAAGAGGATTTATTTCTAATATTTGCATTCCACAACATAACTTACCTACCATAAAGTTACAAAGCTTGCACTACTGGAATGTAACGCCCTGAAATCAAGCAATAAAAGGAGTCACTAATCTCTCAATACTTCAGGATTTAGGACATCCAGAGAGAAGATGCACATTTAATACTGCATAGGCTCTTTTTCACCCTTACTTTTACTGTAAAGCAGGAAGTGTTGTCTATTATACTTCACGACACATAAAAGCACCGGAAGTCATATTGGCGCACGGTAGTAAACCCATGTCTCATTTCCTGAGAAACTGTCCTATTTCAACGCAGGTTCTTTCTGGTTTAATATACAGAGCCCTCCTTGTTTCCTTTTCAAAGGCCTAATAGCAGTTTAATATAACAATTTAAGTTCCTCCCTTGCCCTCCGCACATGGCATATATAAACAGCAGAATATATTCCCGTCTCTCCCAGTGCAGCTTGTCAAAATTCAGCCACTCACACTTAAAAATCGCGAACCAGGCCCTATGCAACCGTGAGAAATAAAGGGTAAACTAACAACGCGGCATTATTCCCGTTCGCGATCCAAATGTTGTTTTCATCCTGTCGGCGACATTCCCAACCAGATCATCCCGTCTCCCACGTCTGAATCCACGCGTTAAGGGAAAGCCCACGGCACCTACCCGTCCGGTCAGAGGCGGAGCGGCCTGGAAAGCCGCCCCGGAGCCGGTCCCGAGGAGACCCCGGGGCCCGGCACGTGCGGCCTCGTACCGCCCCTCCCCAATACCCCACAAGCGCGGGCCTCACCCTCTCCCCTCCTCAGATAGCAGCGAGAGGCCAGTCAGGAAGAGCGGCCCCCCCCCCGCACATATAAAAGGGAAAGCGGGGGGGGGGGGGGGCAAGCAGCCGCTGTAGCAAAAACCGGGATGGCAGGCGGGGAGGAGGAGAAGCAGGGCGGCAAGGAGGCGCGTACCTCTGCGGGGCAGCCCCTCGCTCCCCTCGCGGACAGGCGGCGGCGGCCGGGCCCGGCGGGCGGCGCTCCCCGCGACACGGCGCGGCGGGGCCGAGGCGGCTGCTGCAGCGGCGGCGACGGGAGGCGGAGTCTCGTCGCAGGGTGCGCGGGGCCGGGCCCGCTCACCATCCCCGGCCGGGCCTCCGGCGACCCACCCAAGGGCCCGCGCCGCCTCACCCCGAGTCAGGCCGCGGCAAGCGCCATCTTGTTCCCCCTCAGAAAAAAGACAAGGAAGAAATTTTTCAAAAAGAAGAACAGAAACCGTCAGTAACCGTCGCCCCGGCCGGCCCCAGCGCGCATGCGCCCCAGCCCTCGCCGCTGCTCAGGGCTAGCAGAGGAAACAAAAAAGGGAAGGGAGGGGCGCGGCGCAGGCCCACCGCCGGCCGTTGAAGGGCGCGCCACGTGGCTGCAGCAGCCCAATGCGCGGGCTCGCTCCCGCTCGGCCGGCCAAGGGCCGGCCCGGCCGCGCATGCTCCCTGCGGACGGGCCTGCGTCTCGCGCCGGCCGTTCGAATGGGGGTCACGTGGCCAAAGCGGCCCGCCCCCTTTCCCCCCCCACCGCGGTGCGTGTGTGGGGCCTCTCAGGAGGGAAGCGTGCTCTGACGAGTCGTTGTTCGCGACTGAGAAAAAGCCGTATATAATGGTATCATGTCGGGGTGGTATCCACGCGGCTTGTGGCTGAGTGCAGGGCGCCTCCTTCATGGCAGGCCGGACACGGCTGCCGCTGACTCACGGGGCAGGGCCTACTTCGGCCTGGTTTAGGGCCGCGGAAGGGGTTGTGCCTGGCGGGCCTGCGCATCCTGAGCTCCCTCCTGCCTTGCCTTGCTTTTCTTGCCGTGGTATAATAGTGCCTGGGGTTCATGCTGGTGTGAAGGGACTGGAGAGAAAGCAGCCTTCTCTGCTGTGGTTACACGTTGAAAATAGCCATCCCAGGCGTTTCCTCATTGTTTATGGCCAGGATAATATTTTAAAATAATAACAGTCAGAAGCAATCTGAGTTCACCTAAAAGCTGCAACTCTTAAGCTTGGATTGCAAGACTTTTGGTGCTAAGCTTGCAACCAGAAACACCTTGACCTAACATTAAAAAGGAGGTAAGAAGTGCCTTTTTGCTCTTCCAAAGCATATAAATTCATTAAATGGAGAGAAAAATGCAAAGAGACCAGTAGCAGAAATAGAGGCACTGATTGTTATCGTATTTGGGACCCTAAGATTCCTGAAGCAGAGACTTACTTGCCAGTTGTGTACCCATTTTTAGCTTTCAAGTGATGTATTTTCTCCACGTGTTAATGCTTTTCTTCTTTACAAAACCTAAAAATATTGAACAGTTTTCAGGGAAGAATTTGTAAAACTCCTACTTTCCTGTCCTCCTGGGATTTTAGATACACCACTTTTAAAATGTGGCTCACTGCATGATGTTGACATAAATCAGTGTTAATACCTTGAATTTAAAATTAAATGTTTCCTGAAGTATCTCTCACCATCAAAAACAGGATGGTCACAAACCTATTAACATTTTCTTTAACTGGGTACTCCACTGGTTGCTGTTTAGATCCCATCAGTGGTTCCATATGTTTTTAATAGTCCCTTAAATCTGGGAATACTCAAAACATTAGCCTTTGATCACATTCTCTCTGGTAGTCCCTTCCAAAATTCCCACCTTTAATTAAAAAATAGAATCCCTGAAATATTCTTACTACTGTGCCAAACATCCCACCTTAACTTGTTCTACTACAGGCTCCTAGTAGTTTAAGGTTATCCTTTCCCAGAGTATGGGGACATCCTGGCTTGCCCCTTCATAGTTGCAAAAACAGAGATGCAGTCTTTAGACTGCAGAGAATGTCTGCAAAGAATTTCTAGAACAATTTCTCTTTGCTTTCGGTAGCACAATAAATATGCAAGTCTCTGTTAATAACAAGTACTGTGATCCTATCCTCTGATCACACCAGAAGCCTTTTAGTTTTTCAGATCTGCGCCACTGAACTTCTCTAAGTCATGGAGGTTGCTCCCAGAACTCTGCATTGTTTCTTTGGCTTGTTTAGCCCCAAGAACCTCAAAGCTACTTCCTTCTGCAGGCAAGCTCCTCGAGTTCCCCTTTGGTGAGCTGCTTTTCCTCTGTGGTTTTTAAAAGCCGACTCAGTGCTACTGTTTCCTGTTTGCTTTCCACTCTCCCTTTGAGATGTGGGAAGGACTCATTTCATTCTGGTTGTAGTTACTGTTTTATTCAACTGTCATTTGGCCTCTTCAGTTGCTGGGAGCCATTAATGGCTGCATTATTTGTACCCCTCCCAGTATCCTTAAAACTCTGAACAGAAGTTAGTTCTTTGAGGCCAAGTAGATAGCAGTACAACAGTGAGTAGATAACCTTAATCAAACAATATTTACATAAAAATGGAGAAATATTCTGTGTTGTCCCCAGAGGTTCTAGATCAAATGGACCATTCTCTTCCCTCTCAAAGAATTTATACTTTTTTTTTTGTCCAAAACTTTTTTAAAAATAAAATGCATTTTCTAGCAACTATATTGATGCACAGTGTAATTCAAAACAAAAGGGTGACTGTTAAATGCAGGTGAGCTCTGTACTATTTACCAACTACTGGTAGAAGATTACTTGCATTGAAAAATGCGAAGATGAGAATCACACTGTGTAGAGAGAGACAATAAAGTGGTCAGTGTAGCAAACTTGTATGCCTTCAGACTCCTGCAGGCAGAAACAGCCGCAGCAATAACGAAAGCAAAGAGCTTTAGGCATTCAGGGAATTCTACGGTTTTGACTAGACTTTATCTGCTCTGTCTTAGCTTGGTCAGATTTTTTTCCCATTCCTTTCTTCACATTCTCTTCATCCCAGTTTCCTTCTGCAGTTGTCCCTTTATCTTTTTCTGTGCCATGCCCTCCATATATTTGCTACTGATTTTTTTTCTTTTGTCTTGTTCTCTCCTTCCACATAAAGCCATTATGCTATTTGATATTCCTTTGCTTTATACCCCATTTCTCTACCTAATGTCCATCTGAAAGACACAGCTTGCTAAACTCTCTGGAGTTAGTAGTCTGTGTTTGAGCAGTGCCTGTCACACAGCGGAGCCCCATTTTTGCTTGGGTTTCAAAGATGAACATAAAAGTGATTCAAATGAAGATGCTGAAAAGGACAGTTGCAACTGTTTTAGGAAAAGAAGTTTTAGAAGGTATTCTCTTGAGGTCTCTAAAGAATACAATGGTTATGGTAGAAATAGAATAATCTCACCTTTATTTCATCACATAATATAAAAGCAGAGGTTCAGCTCAGTGAAATAGTACAGTCAGTAAGTGTTGAACACTTAGAAAGAAATAATTTTTCAAATGAAGTTTACTGATCAGTGGAATTCTTTCCTGGTGGAAGACAGTGAGTTAAATGATACAGGTGAAAAGGTTTTAAGAATGAACAGATAACTTCATAAATTCCACAAAGAAAATGAAGTGTATCACTTCAGATATAAAACAAACGGTGCAAATTTTATGCAAACATGGAACAACTGGCTTTCTAACTGATACTACAGGAGAAGGTCAGGGGAGGGGGCAGGGGATTTATAGTAGACCACAAGCATCTTGTACTTGGTTTAGATACCTTGTAGTACAGTGTGAGCATAAAAATAAAGCTACCTATTTCTCACTAACTTTTGATGTAAATTGAGTCATCTTTGCTTTATATAGCTTTTCTGTTGTTACAGTACATGAAAGTTATATCCTGTTTTCTTCCCAGAGTGCTTTCTTGTATGAGGTGTCGAAATATTACAGCCTAATGTGTAGTGCAATTCTCACTGAATGTAATAGCACTAAATTTAGGTCTTGATTCTGCAGTACTAACACACTTGAGCAGTCTTAAACTCAGTAGGCTTGTTTAAAGGCATGGTCTTACTTCAAGAGACCCAGAACTGAAATGTATTTGTATTGTAGTATTGTATTTGTATTGTAGTATTGTATTTGTACAATACCACTAATTCATACTCCTGTATTTGTAGTCCACCATGTCCAGATGACTGTCTGCTAAAATAACTGCTGTAGTTAAACCTCATTGTAAACCACATATACATGTGTGTAGTGTTTTAAGTAAAAGCTTTTAAGTAAAAGTTAAAAAGTAAACATAAAAGCTTAATTACTTAAGCCTTTTTTTTAAACCACTGATATTGATAGTATCCCTTTAGGGTCTAAAATTAATTTGTTTATACACTTCCTTTGGGAAGTAAAGAACAAAACTAAACAAGCTTATGGGGTCTGATCGCAGCTTTTATGTAGTCTTACAAGTCTGTGCTATAATCCTTTTAAAACTTAGTATGAGTAGACTGGATTCAAGAAAAAATATACCTTTGACAAAGAGATAAGTATCTCAGAGACCTTGCAAACCTTGATGTAATAAATAGAGCCTCCTTGATTTTAGTGGGAACACAAATCTGTTTATCAGTTTGTAGAACTGGCCCAAGATTCGCAGCAGTACAGTGAAAGATAACAGTATCATCCTGGTTGGATGTAAGCCACAGATCACTCCTGTTTTGTAGTTTTGTAATGATTCTGATTACTTTCCAACATAGGAAACCAGAATACAGTAAATGAAAATACTTTTCCCTCAGTTTAGGGAGCTGAATTAACATCAGGGAACACTGGCACTGGCAATCCATAAAATCTATGCAGTTCTCCTGAAATCAGGATATCCTGTTAGAAAAGCTTCAAAAATCCTTCCTTTTCATTACTGCAACAGTTTAAAATCAGACTCGACCTCCAGCATAGCCTTCCTGGGGCAACCCAGCGTGTTCAGGCCGGGATTGCATATGGTCACCTGATCACACTCTGGCAGGTAGGAGCTGGCACCAGCCTCCCAGGGACTAAAAATCGGGAGAGGGCCTGCACTGCAGCCAGCTGTAGCCGACAGCTGGCCCACTGGGGCCCTCTGCCAGCTGGCACAAGTGAGAGCAACCCCATGACTGGTGTACACACAGCAGAAACTCGGGGAACCATAACCAGCCCTTCGCAGATTTTGGCACAGGAGAAAATCTGGCCTGCAAGATGTTTAAACTAAGTAATCAAAAGGCATGAGTGGGCAAATACAGTCTTAGTGATACAGGAAACCTTCCCCAGAGAGTTAGTTTGGGAGATATTCCGTCTGGATCCAACTGAAACACCAATGCCAAACATACTCTGGAGAAATATGGGTTCATGCCAAGGTGTGCAATTGAGCTCTTTGTTGAGCCAGATTGAATCCAAGCCTCTGGATGACAGCTACTCTAGAGCTTTATGAAAGCGTGAGCCAGTTTTCGTAGAAATAATCGTGGTTCAAAGTCCCCTTCTGGAAAATGCTAAATAGTATCTTGTTCCAGCAGCAAAAATAATGCCCTTCAGAAATACCTTTATGAGACAAGAAAAAAAGTCATCCATACATAGTGGTTTGCCTGCAACTCTGTCTTCAGCCTGAACACTGAAAATAAAGATTGTAATTTTGTCTCAGCAGGGGGCAGAGAACACATAAAGAGGAACTGAAAGACTAATCCAGCGCTGCCCTTGCAAGACACATTCTATTTAAGCTGAAAAGGTCAGCGCCCACATGATTGCATTAGCCACCACACCAGGTCAGTTGAAGGTATGAGGCTTTGATAGGTCATCTGTATTTACAGAGGGCAAGACATTTCGGGTGTAGTTTACTGACAAAAGCCAAGAAGTCCAATACAGCTATCATACTGAAATTTAATAAATGGGAAAAGAAAAAAAATCTTGATCTGTTTTTTTAAAAACCTTTTTAGTATAACAGATACATGTTTTCTCTACTGCTTACACCTATTATTGCAGAAGCTTGATTGTTTAAAGTGCTTTACCTGTCAACTCTCATTCATTGTGACTACAGCAGACATAGTGCTTAAGAAAAAGTCCATTTATAAAATATTCTTTCAATAAGGAGTTTTCCAGAGACACTCAATAGGATTTTAGGCGTTTTCTCATTCTGTTTTTATATGCTGGTAGGATTGGACATTGTTGCCTGGAAGGTTTTCTGAAGAATTCCTTGCAAGTATTTTAATTGGAAATGCATCTGTTATGCTGTATAAGGACTCCTGATCCACACTATGCAGAAGACTGATTATTAGAAAATACGCAGTGCTGTCTAATGACTACAGGCGTCAGGTCCCTACAGTGCTGATGGCAGGCAAACATGCTCATTGTTGAGCCAGGATTAGAGTGCCATTACAGGTTTTCTCCTTGTCATTGTCTCTGTTTTGCTGTGTTTACTTGATCAACTGTTTAACCTCTGAGTACCTCAATATAGCTGTCTATAAAATGGCTTTGTTTTCTTGGCTGTTTCTTTCTAGTCCAAAAATGATAAAGGGGGAATTAAAGGAATATCTCCCAGAAGTGAAGTGGATTTGCTAAAATGTCAACACTGATCTCTTAATTAGCCCCTCAGGATACCATGTTGTCTCTTGGTCCTCAGTGAGGAAGAGTATGTAATGAAGTATGTAAGGAAGAGTAGTAATGAAATGGAGTCCATACTACTCCTACATAATCAAAATTGCAAAGTCAGGGGGCTTGTGAGAGTTCTGTTACAAAAGCTGCATTTTAAAATATTGTCTTATTTAGATAATTAAAAGCTGATAAAAAGAATGAGAATGAAATACAGTTATTACTAAAATGTTTATGTTTAAAATAAAGTGTACTTATACATGTATATCCAAACCTTTTCTATCATTATGAATAAGACACTGGAGAATTTCTTCCAGTGGTCTATGTGTTGACTCCAGTTCTTAATCTCGGTTAGCCGTTAATTTATGTAAATTTAGGCCTTCTTTTCTGGTGTTTTCAAATACACTTTTTTGTTACAATTCTGCTAAAACCAAGGCGTCTAAAACACAGCTTGTTCTCCCCAGTGAGGAAGACCTTTGTACAAAACAGAGCTGCAGGGAACAGCATACATGAGAACTTACCTTTTACAATACTCTTGGAGGGAAAAAGCACAACTGTCCTTCCTGCAGTCTCCTAATAGGATTGTCCCTGCTATAAACTATTTCTAATGTGTTGTGTCCATCTGCAGTGCTACCATAAGAACCAAAGACAGGTGTGTAGGCTAGCTAGCACATGACATAGGTTTCTAAAGGATAATGCCTAAGGCATGTTCCTCACTGTGCATGAGAGCACTCTGAAAGGAGGAAAAACTCTACAATGTCTTAAAGAGGGTCAGTAGTTAATAGTGGAGCTGTGTGAATTATTGAGTTTTGTTTGTTTGGCTGTTATGTTTCCTTCCCTAAGATATTCTAAAAATTAAAATTTCATATTAACTAAAATAATTTTTGTTGTTTCTTGAAAACAAAGGCAAAATACGTAGACACAACCATGGACCAGCTGATGTGCTTTGTCCAAACTGAAATTAAATGTTTCCATTCATTTTTGTGTGTGTTTTAACTATTTTTTAAAAACTGGGGGTTTTTCAAAAGGAAAAAGTTAGGTTTCTCTGCACTTTTCTCTGTTTTGGGGGGGAGGGCAATTTCACCAAAATACTCATCAAATAATATACAATCTCTTAATTCTATATAATGGATTTGTCCAAAGACGACACAATTGACCAGTTCAAAGTTAACATTCAAAGTCAGGGGCATATCTATTCAGTTTGGCTTCTGTTACCTCGGTTAGAAAAATGCCTGTGGAAATCCCATCTTTGTTCTCAAAGAGATTTCTTTGATGCCATTTTCAAGATTCTTCTGTACACTATTAGAACTCTATCATCATTGTAATAGTAATTACTTCAAAGTGGGGTCATTAGCCCTAATTAATATTTACAAACACACCAGTGTTAAGATGAGACATTTTATGAAAGAGTGGAATATTTTGCCAGAGTAAAATATCTTAGCAATCCAAGAGTGCTTACAGCACTCTTCTGTTCAGCCTCAGCTGCAAAATAGGTCAAGACTGTCAATTTTTCTCATTCTGTGACTCTAATGTAAATTCTGCTCTACCAGACTTCAAACAAAAGATTAGTTTGTACCAGGTTTGCAGATCCTTGCAGCAGTAACTGTCTTAATTTAAAAAATACTAATTACTTGAGCTATTTTTTCACATGTAAGCTTTTTCTCATTTTACAAACATGCCATATTTTTGGCTGCATCTCTATAAAGTTTTAGGAAACAATCAGGTTTATTAACATTTTCCATATTTATAGAAAACTATATTTCTTTATGAATATCAAATTGTGTTATTATCTACATATGATGATTTGTAGAAATACAGAGCCTAATTCTACCCACAGTGAGAATTTGGGAAGTTGTAAGAACCTAGTTGGAAAGAAGTATTATTTCTGCTTTTCAGTGTCCAGATGGTTAGAATGTTTGCAAGGGATTTTTTTATTATTGTTTTTGCTTTCCATCTTCTCAGATGGAAATGTAAGAGTTGTTATTCTAAGCCTATAGTCATTGTTAGAAAAATTGAATTCCATCTGCTACTAACTGAAGGAAGAGGGGGAAAATCAAAAGAAAACCCCATTTGCCAGGCGATGTTTGTTGCCACTTCTGAGCCAAAAAACTCAAGCCACTGTGCATGGAGAACTCTGGATAACTGGTGACTTAACCTAGTAGGCAGCAAGGCAGATACACATTTTTATTATGGACCTTTATTTGTGTGCTTTTTGATATGTCCTCATTCCTAACCACAAAACTTCTAGATATTTTTGTAAAGTAACAGTCAACTTACCATTCAACAAACTGAGAGAGACGCTGTGTATTCATTTAGATAAAGACCTGCTAAATCAAGTCTAGGTTTCTAAGTAAATAAAAATATCATAGCTATCATGTATGGCCAAACTTCCAGAAACCTCAAATACTTTGCAATTGGTATTTTTGAGTAAGTTTGGCCTTGCCTCCAGGATGCTGGGTGCCTATTGAGTATACTTACAAAACTGTGGGGACGGAGAAAGGCAGCAATACATTTTGTCAGTCAGTTTCCCTGTGAAAATCTTTCAGGATCATATTTTTTTCATGTAATATAATTAGTCTTGTATCTAGCCCTGCTTTTCCTTAGCCAGTCTTTTCCTAACTTCCTTTACCTTCAATAGTCCTTAAGGTAGCAGGCTGACCTCCTAAAACCCTATGGCCAAATTATTCTGATACATGGCTTTTTGTGCATTTAATAAATTTTATAAGTCTTCCTAATGTTCAGCCCTTTATTGATACCACTGTTAGGTTGCCTCGTTATATTTTAGGTACTCTAAATTGTTGAAGCCCTGTATAAAGAACTTAGGGCCATTTCAGCACTTGGACTGCTGAAGGGACTCAGAGTTATCAGTCCTGCACCCCTTGTAAGCACCTTTGGCAGAGCTCATACTGCCTCCTGTATTTCCCAGAACTCAAAACCTTTAACAGTCACCAGACAGTCTGACAGCCTCTTTTCTTCTTCAGCTCTTTCATCTTCTGCAGCATCGATCCTTGCTGCTAACTCTCCTTTCCATAGGAAGAGTGAGATTCCTGGTGAATCCTAGCTCACAGAGGGCCAACTGTATTATATCTGTGTCCCCTGCGTAGGATGATGTTAATGAAAGGTCTGAGAAAGATGTACCATCTTGAACTGAAGGGCTCACCTCCTTTATATGGCATACTTCACTCCAGTAAGCTTCCTCAAAAGTAGTTTAGATTGTGGGGCACATGTGAGTATTGACTGACCAGAGAGACCCTGCCCTAATACATTAAGCTTCCCTGGTCTTCATACCTAGTCCACTTGGGGCAAATGGAGGTGATTCTGCTAGTACAGTTATTCTGTCTCCTGCTTTGCTCAGCAAGATGAGAATCCCTTTGCTCCAACCCATACTATAAGGGTTCCACCTCCTTAAAAACCTAACTGTTACTACGCTGAACAAGTTTGTGGAAATGACTGATACCTCTTGCTTAAGTTGCCTCAGTCAGAGAAAGCCATTTCCCTCAAGATTAGAATCTCTTTTATCCATGTAAATATGATTAGGGCTCTCAAGAGTTCACAATTTGGACTTCTGCATGTGTCCTAGGTGCATGAGCTCTTATTGGCTATATTGACTGTATAATTTAGTCAGTGGAGGCCAGATACTGATTTGGGTCACTCTAAAATAGACACCTTTTGGCTGGTCAGCTCAATAGCCTTCTAGACACCACTAGACACGTTGACTGTATCTCCACTGATTATAATGCAAGCCTAGAGACAAAGTACATGTATAATCACCTGCATATAGGCATCTAAAATTATGTGTCTTAATCTCAAACTGAACCCTACTCTAGTCTCCCTCTGTTACAGTCTTTAATAGCAGGTTTCAAGGTACGTGTCTGGAATTCTGCAGAGTGAAAACCATCTTTCTTCACCTAACGTTGATGGAAATCACTTCATATGTTTAAAAGGTAGGCACTTTTCCTGTCTCCCTTTGTTCCACTATAGAGGACATGCCTGCAAATATTTTCATAATCCACAAATTTTTGAATTTTTTTCCTGCTTGACTTGGATCTACACATCTCTTGCAAGGTAATGGAGGAGTCCATAGTAAGGAGAAGTATAAGCCAGGAAGTAGTACTATCATCTGCAGTGGTAGGTAGATTGAGTTTCAGGCTTTACAGTATTTGGGTCTTCCAGAAAATCTGTAGCCTTGTCTGTTGCAGGGACTTCAACAATCTGGTTATAGTCTTCCTTCAAATTTAGTGTTTTAGTGTACTATTGACCACAGTCTCAAAAAGCCATGCAGCTTTGGAAATATAGAAAAATTCTAAGGTTATTTTATCTTATAATTATACTAATTTTAAATACCATTTAGTCCAGGGGAATGAAGTAAAGGCAAGAGTAAGACTAGTCAAAGCAGCAAGTCAATTATACAAATAATTGTTTTGATATTTTTTGCAAAAATCAAGAGTGGCCATAATAGTATTTTTCACAAGGAATTGTATTTTTGTTTTTAATGTATTATAAAAGAAACTGTTGACAAGATATATATAGGGAAAGTGAATTTCTGAGCTTATGGGATATCTAAGAAATGAATTTGGGATAATCAGTCACTGTTGAGGAAAACTTCTTGCAAAGCAAAGACTGAAGGAATAAATAGCTTAAAAGAAGTTAACCAGATTGAAAAATTGAGCTATTAACCTTTTTACAAACGAATGTTTTTTGTCTTCATTTGACTTTGAGATATATATATATATATTATATATATATAAAATACATGCATTTAGTAAGGTGTTTATGGATATCTCTAATCTGTAAAACTAAATGTCTGCACAGCAGACAATATTTTGTCTATGGACCGAGACTAAAGTATATTTTCCTCACAGTAAACAACTTATCCTATCAATAGGATCAGTCCTCAGAGCTAGAATCAAATCAAATACTTTTACAATTCACTCATTGCTAGGGAAAACAAGCAAATTAACCATTTTTCTGGAAAAAAAAATCTTTCTCACTGAAAGAAACAGTGAAAAATTTTGAAGTTAGAGAACTTTAGAAATGGTCTTTGCATTGGCATGCCATCAACTTTTGATTTATCCATTGGTAGATTATTCAGGTTGGTGGATAATTTGTCCTGTAGATGTGCAACATTCAAGCTTATGAGGCAGCTTACATTTAAAAGCAATGTATTTTCATATTTTCATTGCACTGTCCTGCACTGCTCCTATCACCTGATTTACACAGATGTTAAATCATCTGTGTTTTATTGTATCCTGTGCAAAGGTGTGCTGTCTAACAACCAATTCTGATGGCAAGTTAAGAAACGTGTAGCTGGAAGAGAGAAGTGGAGAAGCCATTTGCTAAGCTGAGGCATTACTTCCAAAAGAGAGGGCGGCACCAGCAAGGAGTATAGCTTGCAGAAGGTGTTTTTTAATGGCTAGTGTTGAACTGGGCAGACTGCCTCCTGTTTTGGTCTCTACGGCCATGGGACCCTGTTTGAAGATCGACAACTGATGGCAAGAGATGGGATCCACCTCACGAGGTGGGGCACGCGGGTCTTTGCCAACAGGTTGGCCAACCTGGTAAGGAGGTCTTTAAACTAGGAAAGATGGGGGAAGGGAAGAGTTATAGTGCCAGGGTAGCTGGCAAAAGACTGCTCAAGTCAGGATGCCTCCAGCAGGTGAATGCAGCCAGGGAAGTGCGCATGGGATGTGGCTATGGAGGACCCTCTTTTACCCCTCCTGGGAAACCTGCATGCTCAATCACCTCCCTGAAATGCCTGTACACCAATGCACGCAGCTTGGGGAACAAACAGGAAGAACTAGAGATATGTGTGCGGTCACAGGGCCATGATCTCATTGCCATTACAGAGACATGGTGGGATAGCTCGCATGACTGGAGTGCTGTCATGGATGGCTACGTGCTTTTTAGGAAAGACAGACCAGGAAAGCGAGGTGGTGGAGTTGCTCTTTAGGTGAGAGAGCAACTGGAATGTATTGAGCTGTGCCTAGGGGTGGATGAAGAGCGAGTCGAGAGCTTATGGGGAAGGATTAAAGGGCAGGCTAGCATGGGGGACACTGTGGTGGGTGTTTACTACAGGCCACCTGATCAGGATGAGGAAGTCGATGAGGCCTTCTACAGACAGCTGGAAGTAGCCTCACGATCCCAGGCCCTGGTTCTCATGGGGGACTTCAACCACCCCGATATCTGCTGGGGAGACAACACAGCTAGGCACAAACAGTCCTGGAGGTTCCTGCAGAGCATTGGTGACAACTTCTTGACACAGGTGGTGGAGGAGCCAAGGAGGAGAGGTGTGCTGCTGGACCTCGTACTAACAAACAAAGAAGGACTGGTGGAAGATGTGAAGGTCGGGGGCTGCCTTGGCTGCAGTGACCATGAGCTGGTGGAGTTCAGGATCCTGCGAGGAGGAAGCAGGGCACCAAGTAGGATCGCAACCCTGGAGTTTAGGAGAGCAAACTTTGGCCTCTTCAGGGACCTCCTTGGAGGAATCCCATGGGTGAGGGCCCTAGAAGGAAGGGGGGTCCAAGAGAGCTGGTTAATATTCAAACATCACCTCCTCCAGGCTCAAGAGCGGTGCATCCCTATGAGTAGGAAGTCAAGCAAAGGAGGCAGGAGACCTGCATGGATGAGCAAGGAGCTCCTGGCAAAACTCAACCAGAAGAAGGAAGTATACAGAAAGTGGAAAGGGGGCCAGGCCACTTGGGAGGAATATAGGAACGTTGTCAGAGTATGCAGGGATGCGACGAGGAAGGCTAAGGCCCATTTGGAATTAAATCTGGCAAGAGATGTCAAGGACAACAAGAAGGGCTTCTTCAAATACATCAGCAGCAAGAGGAAGACTAGGGAAAATGTGGGCCCTTTGCTGAATGCGGTGGGTGCCCTGGTGACGAAGGATGCAGAGAAGGCAGAGTTACTGAATGCCGCCTTTGCTTCAGTCTTTCCTGCTCAGGCCAGCCCTCAGGAACCCCAGATCCTGGAGGCAAGAGAGAAAGTCTGGAGAGAGGAAGACTTTCCCTTGGTCGAGGAGGAGTGGGTTAGAGATCATTTAAGCAAACTTGACACCCACAAATCCATGGGACCCGATGGGATGCACCTACGAGTGCTGAGGGAGCTGGCGGACATTATTGCTAAGCCACTCTCCATCATCTTTGAAAGGTCCTGGAGAACAGGAGAGGTGCCTGTGGACTGGAAGAAAGCCAATGTCACCCCAGTCTTCAAAAAGGGCAAGAAGGAGGACCCAGGGAACTACAGGCCAGTCAGCCTCACCTGCATCCCTCAAAAGGTGATGGAGCAGCTCATCCTGGAGGCCATCTCCAAGCATGTGGAGGACAAGAAGGTGATCAGGAGTAGTCAGCATGGCTTCACCAAGGGGAAATCATGCCTAA
This sequence comes from Apteryx mantelli, assembly GCF_036417845.1. NCBI lineage: Eukaryota > Metazoa > Chordata > Aves > Apterygiformes > Apterygidae > Apteryx > Apteryx mantelli. The sequence continues at coordinate 143,451,023 of NC_089978.1, forward strand.
CCAATCTGATAGCCTTCTATGATGGAATGACTGGCTGGGTAGATGAGGGGAGAGCAGTGGATGCTGTCTACCTTGACTTCAGGAAGGCTTTTGACACTGTCTCCCATAGCATCCTCATAGACAAGCTCAGGAAGTGTGGGTTAGATGAGTGGACAGTGAGGTGGATTGAGAACTGGCTGAATGGCAGAGCTCAGAGAGTTGTGATCAGTGGCACAGAGTCTAGGTGGAGGCCTGTAGCTAGCGGTGTCCGGTCTTGTTCAACTTCTTCATCAGTGACCTGGATGAAGGCACAGAGTGCACCCTCAGCAAGTTTGCTGAAGATAAAAACTGGGAGGAGTGGCTGATACGCCAGAGGGCTGTGCTGCCATTCAAAGAGACCTGGAGAGGCTGGAGAGGTGGGTGGAGAGGAACCTCATGAAGTTCAACAAAGGGAAGTGCAGGGTCCTGCACCTGGGGAGGAATAACCCCATGCACCAGTACAGGCTGGGGGTTGACCTGCTGGAAAGCAGCTCTGAGGAAAAGGCCCTGGGAGTGCTGGTGGACACCAAGTTAAGCATGAGGCAGCAATGTGCCCTTGTGGCCAAGAAGGCCAATGGTATGCTGGGGTGCATCAGGAAGAGTGTTGCCAGCAGGTGGAGGGAGGTGATTCTCCCCCTCTACTCAGCCCTGGTGAGGCCACATCTGGAGTACTGCGTCCAGTTCTGGGCTCCCCAGTACAAGAGGGATGTGGCACTACTGGAGCAAGTCCAGCGAAGGGCTCCTAAGATGATTAGGGGACTGGAGCATCTCTCTTATGAGGAAAGACTGAGAGAGCTGGGCCTGTTTAGCTGGGAGAAGAGAAGGCTGAGAGGAGATCTTATCAACGTGTACAAGTATCTGAAGGGAGGGTGTTGAGAGGATGGGACCAGGCTCTTTTCAGTGGTGCTGAGCGACAGGACGTGAGGCAACGGGCACAAACTGAAACACAGACACTTCCATCTGAACATGAGGAAAAACTTTTTCACTGTGAGGGTGACAGAGCACTGGAACAGGTTGCCCAGAGAGGTGGTGGAGTCTCCTTCTCTGGAGATATTCAAAACCTGCCTGGATGCGATCCTGTGCAATGTGCTCTAGGTGACCCTGCTTGAGCAGGGGGGTTGGACTAGACGATCTCCAGAGGTCCCTTCCAACCTCAGCGATTCTGTGATTCTGTGATTCTGTGATCTATTACTTTTGGCTATATAGGGACGAACTGAAGTTTCTGTCAATCTGAAGTCTCTCCAAAGTGCTCATCTGTAAATTTTATATGTGAAGAATATTATGGTTTTAAGTCCATTTGAAAATTGGAAAATCTTACACAAAGGACTGAATACAGATTTTTTACAAGTGATCATTAATAGCGTTTTTCTCAGTTTTGCATCCGTAGCATGAGATCATGGGTTATGATTTGCAGAAGTCTCAGGCGCTCATGGCTGTAATTTAAATCAATTGTTGCTGTCCTTAAACATATGAAGTACTGTAAAATATTAATTCCTGTAAAAAATCAGGTTCTAGATGCCTCTAAACTGACATTTAAAACTAGTGGATTCTTTGACCTCAGGTCTTCAGCTGCCATCAGTAACACTCTCCTTATCTACTAGATATTTGTGAGAATAAATTCTCACATAATGTAATAATCGAGAAACACCCCGGCACTCTCTTGCTAAAAACTCTGAAGAAGGAAAAAAATATATAAAAGGGCAAAGAGAAAATTAATAATTTTATTTTCAGAGCAATATTTGAACAGCATGCAGTAAAAAAGCTAGATTCTGAATGAGAAAAAAAAAATGTTAAGAGAGTATCATCCACCTTAGGTACTGAATGAAGTGGGTTCCTTTTGGAAATTAGTCTAAGATGGCCTCAAACATAAGGAAAACAGCAGAACATTTCCTAACAAAAATAGGTATCCACAGTACACAGTAGCTGTCCTATGATGCATGGCAGTGTTTTCTACAAGGCAGTGAACTTGAAGATGGTGTGAAGGACATTGGGAGGTACATGCTTTTGTTGATAGTGTCTGTTGCTATATAGATATGCAGTACACCATGTAGACAGGCTAGTATGGACACGTCCTTTTAGTTGATAAAAAACACTGTCAAGAAATGTGTGAAAAAGTGTTTACTTTGGATGTTTCTTGACAATAATACTACACCTGCAATCCAAGAGGAACGGTCTGCAGTTCTGTTTTATAGTAAAATTATTTATATACATGTGTTATATTTGAGGCTGAACAATGTTTCATATTACATACTTTCATGTTTCTTTTTTATAGGACTTTTTGTGTTATGTTTACATGGAACATCATATTTATTCTGAATTCTGTAGCTAAGGATGTTTTGTTATGATGAAATTGACATTTCTTCATACCCAGAAATAATAGTATCTCTATGATGTAGGCAGCCTAAGATTTATGGGTCCTTAAATACTCATTTTCTTGCTTTTAAGTACTTTGCTTTTCTAAATGAGGTGATAGATAACTGCAGTGTTCACACAGATATGAGAGGAGGAATCTGAACTAGTGCATGCATTTAAGTATAGTTTTTTTATCTGCATTTGATCTGACTGCAAAGAACTCCATTTGAAGAATGTATATTTGTATTATTAACCTGTTTTACGGTATACCTCTATAAATACAGAGATTTTGGCAAATGTGAATGCACTGTGTATACACACTGTATAACCTCCCTGTGTTTGTTTCTAGCTATGGCTAATGCCTTTGGGGCTTTGTTCTTTTTTGGCAAGTCACTCAATTACCAAAGGTGGGAAAAAAATGTTCTTTTATCAGATCCTGATATTTTCTTCCATTTTTTGAAAACTAAACAATTTTTTTATCATTTAATATTATTTTATTATTTATAATGAAAATATTTTCTAATAATTTCATTGATTGAAAAAATAATTTTCAAGGTACAGAAAAAGTTCTTAAAGGTTTTTATCTATGCCTGGGAAACAAGCTCCTCTATGCATTGTTATCAAGATATAGTCACATTTTGTGGTATGATATCCTGTGATATCAATAAATAGATAGAAGATCACAAGACATATGGGACACAAAAGATTAATAAAGGAAGAACTATTATAATATATTTTAACCTCAGAAAGATACTAGACTTTTAGAACACTCTCCAGGTGTCACAGTACCAGAGATACATGTTGGCTGTTTGTTTGGGATTTTTGTTAAATCTGTGTATGTGCTTAGGATACCTATATCAGCCCTGTAGTATTTCTCCTTCATATTAAATAATGGAAAACCTACCACCTGTGGGACTGTAAGACCATTTTTCAGAAAAATTCAGGTTTTTGCTAAGAGAGTTTTGCTAAGAGGTTTTGCTAAGAGAGGTAAGATTTCTCTCTTTAGTCATAACATAAAGAACTAATTTTGTGTTTAAATTGTTGTACTTAACAGAGAGCATCATTACACACATTTAGTGGTGAATCTTCCCTAATTGAGACTAGGTACTCACATCCACTCAATATTCATTGTTCCAAATGCTTCTCGTTTACACTTGAGGATCTTGCCAGTAGCACACATTACTGCTTTAAATGAAGACACCAAAAAAAGATGGAGGAAAACCTTTGACATCAATGTGAATTGAATTGGGTCCCTGATTGTCCATGGGAAAATACCTCAATGGTTTTGTTTAACTGTCGTGCATTATCTTCAAATATAGCTGACAAGTGAGATTTTAAGGAGATTTACTTGGTGTAGGGTGAGGGGAAGCTTGAAAGGAGCATTAACAAGGTGTTTTTAAGTTGATGGGGAAAGAAAATAATCAGAGCTTAGAATTTCTTAGTGGAACACACCTCAGTAGTGTAGTTTCATACTTTGCAAAAGCACTGTGTCCGTGACTTTGCAACAACTATGAAAATCTTCCATTCCTCCCAATCTTTCAAGCTGAAGAGGCATGGAGGTTAAAACCAGACTTTATAATGGAAGTTTGTTGCTGATTCAAAGGTTACGTGTTATCGATGTTACCCTCTGTAACATCAATTTTCCCTAGAGTCTTCTCAGCCGAGTAATGACTTAGCCCAGTGTTGCTTCATTTAGATCATTAGCTAGCAGACTGAAAAGTTGTCCTTCTATTTAGAAAAATAAAGTTCAAAATGTTGATCATAAAATAATGAGGGAACATCATTCCTCCTGTTCTTTCTTTGATATAATTCTCTTCCGGGAGTTTATTACAAGAAGACATTTAAAAACTTGCATCTCTGCAGCTAACTTTACATATCTTGTTGAATAATGCAGGCTATAGTTTTAAAAATACTTAAACTGGCACTGCTGGAAAAAAATAAAAGAAAAATAAGTAGTGCTACTCTACCCATTCCCAATACAAGCTGTTCTTTCCCTCTGTGTTGGCAGAAGTTTTCTGCAGCTGAGGTCAAAGAACTGGTTTGGATTAATACTAACCATTATATTTCTTTGCCAGAATGGTTTTAACCTAGATGCATTTTGTGTTCAGGTTCACCACATGGCTGCAGAAACAATTCTGCCAGCTCAAGGGAATAGCAGCACAAAGACCAGAGTAAAGCTCTAAATCAAAGCTATTTTCATTTAATGGCAACCTTGCTTTAGCTGCTGTGAGACTTTATGGGTCCACAAGTTACAGTTGGATGAATAATGTAGGCTATGTCTAAATTGTCTTTGGTAGCTGCAGTGAAGACCATTCCATGGCTCTTAGGGCAGACAGCAACCCTGGTTTGAACTGGATAGGTCATGCCTGTATTGCACAGCGATCTCAGTGCTCAGGAAGTATCACAGAAATGTTTGTGTGTCATTTGTACAGGCTTCTCTAGTGTGAACCAGTCTGCCTCACATATTCCCAGTGACCACATCATCACACTTAAGAAAAAGGACTGTAACCACAGCTTCCGCCTAGCTATTCTTTGGTACTAATTGCACAGTGATGTTGCATACTGCTGTTAGTGAATCTGATCAGGACAACAGGCTTAGGGCTCTAAAGATCATACAGGATAAATTGAGATGATCTGCAATGTGAAGTGACCTGCACGTTAGCCTCTGAGAGTAATATTGTGGGAAAGTGAGTTAAGAAGCTGGAAACTGTCCACAGTACATGCAAAGTTTGTGTGCATTATTTCCGTTTTTTTTTTTTCTTCTGAATTTGTGGAGAGCAGCAAAGTAAGGAAAGATCCTGGATGTAGAACTTCAGAATTCCCTCCACCTCATTGTAATGCCCCCTGCAATCCTTTTCTTACAGTTTTGTTTATGTTACAGCAGAAGGAAGCTAGACTTCTAGCTAGACAGTGCTGTGGCACTCTGACATTTGGGGACCCAGAAGCACAATATGAAGTACACATCTCAAGTGAAAAAACACATGAACTAGAAAAGAAGAAGGTGCAAGTAAAAATGAATTCATTAAGAAAAGTGAAAGAGAGACAATGCATTTTCTGGTAGGATTTGAAAAAATTATAATGAGGCAAAGAATAAATGGTTCAGTGAAAAAGCTCAACACAGGGCAAATTATTGTGCTTGAAACTCAGCTATCAGCAAGAGGACAGAGCTGTAACTGTTGTCTTGAAAGGAAAAGAAACTATGTGAGCAGCAGCTCACAGGCTTAAAATGCTCAATGATGCCAGACTCCCAAGATGTGAGAAGGCAGCAGTGAATACAGTTGGTCAAGGGCCTTTTTCCCTACCTTCCACCATGACCTACACAAGCCATATTGTTGCTCTTGACAATGGACCTAAAGATCCTAGAATTTGTCAGTGGCAGCTAATGTGAAGGAGATACAAAGTTATGCAAAGTGTGAAGGCTACAGAAAGACTTTATATTATATTTTAAGGAGAATACAGATAATGTTGCAAGTGAAATATAGAAAAAAATGAAAAGGTGAATTTTTGGTTGTGACTACATATTTGTAACTGAATCCATTTTCAAACCCAACAGAATAGATGTTTAATATTTATCTGTGATACTTAAAAACCTCCAAACTGTCTTTTGTTTCCTCCTTTAGGGAAGCTAGAAAGATTTTGAACTCTATTATCAATATTTTTTCCACCTTCCTGTGCTCAGGACAAGTGTCCTTGAAAGGGCAGCAGTTTTGGATTTGCTGATTGTCATGTAGACAAGGATGTTTTCAAAATAAAAGCACATAATCCATTTGTAAATCTTCCTGAATATATGAAAGTATAATCAGACTGACTCAGACAGCCAAACTATGGTATATCTCATTTGAATTCTCTCTTCCCCCAGGCCTTGTCTACAAGAAATATGCATACATTGTACCTGTAAGTAGAAAACATGAATGATAACGATGCTCAGCCCTGGTGGAGTTCTGAATGTGTTTTAGTTTCAAATGCACCTGAGCATTTACCTTTTTCATATCCTGGTTGTAGCTGTAGCTTCCCTATATAATGCCTTTTTTGTAGCCAGACAGTATAGTCCTGAAGCAACACAACCTTCCATTGCCCCATTTTTCCTTATTGTTGCTACCTGACAGTATTTCCTGCAGTAAGCTGTATGTTTATTGATTTGGTAGATGAACAGTGGTCTTGTATAGCCTACTCATGTGAGTAGTTCTTCCTTACAGGAAGAATCCTACTGAGTACAGATATATTGGTTGTCTGAGTAAGATTTATGGGCCTTCCTTGTCTCTGTTCTAAGAAGTTTACTGATTTACTGATTACATTTACTGATCATTGTATATACCAAACTGCTGGCTTTGTTTTAGATTTTCAGTATTACCTTTCATAGTCTATATGCAAATACTGACTACTTCTAGCATCTTTGCAGACAGTGTTCTTCATGGCTGGCTTCTTATATTACCTGTTTGAAGTGTCTTTCTTCACAATGGCAAGCATTTGAGGAAAAAATCTGCTACATTGTAAGTTCAAGGTCTCCAAGCCACACTCAGGGTGAGGTGCAAATAGTTCATGTGTTCCCATTGCTGGCAGCAGCAAAGATCATTTCTATGGTCATGGCATGTTGGGAATAATGGGAAGGCCTGAAGGAGATGATTGCTTGGACTTTGGAGAAGTGAGGGTGGGAAAACTGATCCTAGTAGGGTTGTGAAGGCCTGTAGAAAAGAAAGTCTCTTTCTCCCACTATAGTTTGAGGGCTGTGATCTGCTTCTAGAGGGGCTTCATGGTGGCAATCATGGTTGTACTTCTCTGGACCATGTCCTTTGGCTGTAGATGGCCATGCTCTGAAAAGTGGGTGGCAGATACAGGTCCTTCTCTCCCAGTCCATTCCCCTCAACTTTCTCTATAGTTTAGAGATCCTGGCATCTCTTCATGTCCTGATGCAGGATCTGAATGTGCATGTTTACTTGGTTCTGACCTGTCCATCTGCACTTCCATCTCTCTTGGGCAGTGGCAGGAGACCTGAACAGATGAACAAGTTGCTCCTGGCAAAACTCGGAAAGGAAGTATAAAGAAAGTGGAGGCAGGGACAGGTAACCTGGGAGGAGTATAGTGGCATTGAGCATGCAGGGACAGGGCTAGGGAGGCCAAAGCCCATCTGGAGTTTAATCTGATGAGGGTTGTCAAGGACAACAAGAAGGGCTTTTATGAGAACATTAGCAGCAAAAGGAAGACTAGGGGAAATGTGGGCCCGCTGCTGAATGGGGCAGGGGCCCTGGTGACAAAGAACATGGAAAAGGCAGAGATACTGAGCATCTTCTTCACCTAAGTCTTTACTGGTAAGACTGGCCCTCAGGAATCCCAGGCATTGGAGTCCAGGGAGAAAGTCTGGAGAAAGGAAGACTTTCCCTTGATGGAGGAGGATCAAGTTAGGGATCACTTAAGTAAACTGAACAGACACAAGTCCATGAGCCCTGATGGGATGCACCCACAAGTGCTGAGGGAGCTGGCTGATGTCATTGCGAGGCCACTCTCAATCATCTTTGAAAGGTTGTGGTGATCAGGAGAGGTGCCAGAGGACTGGAAGAAAGCAAATGCCACTCCAATCTACAAAAAGGGCAAGAAGGAGGACCCAGGGAACTACAGGCCAGTCAGCCTCACCTGCATCCCTGGAAAGGTGATGGAACAGCTTATCCTGGAAACCATTTCCAAGCACATGAAGGATGAGAAGGCAATTGGGAATAGTCAGCATGGATTCACCAAGGGGAAATCATGCTTAACCAACCTGATAGCCTTCTAGGTGGAATAACTGGCTGGGGTAGGTGATAGAAGAGCAGTGGATGTTGTCTACCTTGACTTCACTAAGGCTTTTGACATTGTCTCCCATGACAATCTCATAGGCAAGCTGATGAAGTACTGGCTAGATGAGCAAATAGTGAGTGTACCGAAAACTGGCTGAACAGCTGAGCTCAGAGGGTTGTGATCAGTGGTGCAAAGTCTAGTTGGAGACCTGTAACTAGCTGTGTACCCCAGGGGTCAGTACTGGGTCCAATTCTGTTCAACTTCATCAGTGATCTGGATGATGGGACTAAGTGCACCCTCAGCAAGTTTGCAACTGGAAGCAGTGTCTGATACACCAGAAGGCTGTGCTGCCATTCAGAGGGACCTTGACAGGCTGGAGAGATGGGCAGAGAGGAACCTCATGAAGTTCAATAAAGGGAAGTGCAGAGTCTTGCACCTAGGGAAGAATAACCCCATGCACCAATACAAGCTGGGGGCCGACCTGCAGGAAAGCAGCTGTGCTGAGAAGGACCTGGGGGTCTGGGTGGGCAACAAGTTGACCATGAGCCAGCAATGTGCCCTTGTGGTAAAGGAGGCCAACAGCCTCCTGGGCTGCATTAGGAAGAGCGTTGCCAGCAGGTCAAGGGAGGTGATTCTTCCCCTCTGCTCAGCCCTGATATGACCATGTCTACAGTGTTGTGCCCAGTGCTGGGCTCCCCAGTATAAGAGAGATAAAAACATACTGGAGTAAGTCCAGTGAAGGGCCGCAAAGATGATTAAGGAACTGGAGCATCTGTCATAGGAGATGAGGCTGAAAGAGCTGGATTTGTTTAGCCTGGAGAAGAGAAGGCTTAGGGGGGACCTTATCAATGTGTATAAATACCTGATGGGAGGGTGTAAAGAAGACAGGGGCAGATCCTTCTCAGTGGTGCCCAGTGACAGGATGAAAGGCAACGGGCACAAACCGAAACAGGAAGTTCCATCCAAATATAAGAAAAAACTTTTACTGTGAGGATGGTTGAACACTGGAACAGGTTGCCCGAATGAGTTGTGGAGTCTCCATGCTTGGAGATATTCAAAACCCGACTGGACAGGGTGCTGAGCAACCTGTTCTAGGTGACCCAGCTTGAGCAGTGGGGTTGGACTAGATGATCTTTAAAGGTCCCTTCCAGCCTCAGCCATTCTGTGAGTCTGTGAAAAGCATAATTTGGTTGAGTAATGGGGAGAGAAGATGACTATGAATTAGCGTGTACTGTGCTAATAGTACCTCCCTCTTCTATCCCAGAAATGGGAGGAGGAGCTGAAGGCAGACTGCACTCCCTTCCTCTCCCTGCTCCTCTTCAGCAAACTCATGCTTTCAACACAAGTAGTAAGTCATGGCTGCCCGAATGAGGCAGTTACCTGCAAGGCATCTACCTAGAAGGATCCCTGGTACTCCTCATACCATCCCTGCGGTGCTGTGAGATTGCTGCATACAACTTGTCCTCACTGTGGGCTTTTTTCACTTTACGGGGCATTGCTTTTCTCTAAGATCATTAACATAAAATAGTGAATTAATCTGGCATATTCCATAACAGCTCAAGGATCCAACAAATAGTCACAATATTGCTTTGTCAGGCACATCACTATGGTCAGTGTACTTTGTAACAGCATGGCTGGGTGATGGCTTTAGGGGGGTGCACTTTATCTTTTTTTGTTTGTTTGTTTCATTATACTGACTTTAAAAGTCAATCTCTCACTCTTTCTTTTATTCAAAAGTCCTACTGTTTGCCTTCCTGAAGAACAGGGAGAAATTTGACATCTAAAATATTTATGGGATGGGAAAACGTTCATGCTGAATTTATTAAGAAATGTGTTTTGATTCTTATGCTAGCAAGTAAAAGTCGTTTGAATACTACTTTGCTAAGTTCTTTGCTTGTTTGTCTCTCTTAGCAAGGAGACACCATTGTAAATTTCCATTATAGAGGAGAGATGACAGAAAATCTGACACACTATCATTATGTAAAAGAATACTAACTCACGCCTTGTTACTGGCAATTACTGTACTTCTAAGAGTAACCTTTTCTTTACCATTAGTGATGATTAAGCCAGATACAAAATATGAGGGGATTTATATCATGTATTCCCATACAATGTGCTTTATCATCCTTAAAACATCATTGACTAACTGGATCTTTCCACTGCAGTGAACTCATTTAACACCAGCCAGAAAGTCTTATACTATGCCTTTGCTTCGCTCAATTTGCAGCCATTGCATTTGTGTTCTTTTTTTTTGAATAAGTGTGAGCCATACTATGAACAGACTTGATCTGAATTTAAAAAGAATTCTTATAAAACTGTGGATTATATCCTCTCCTGCAGAGATACAGAGAGCTTTTTTGCAATGAAGTGCAAAAATGTGAAGGAACTACAGGAGTTAGGGAAGCTGTGGACAGCCCACACAGCATGGTTAGCAGAAAGTCCTGCTCCTTTCGGCTTGTGTTGGGAAGGTGGCAATTAAGATAAGGCTGCAAAATCTGTCACCTTTTACTCCATCCATCACCCACAGCAATGAGACCACTTTTCCTCTCTAGTGGATATGATGCAATTCCCTTTCCTCTCCCTAAGAAAGGAGAAATGCTTTTCTTCTAGCTGAGCTAGTTGAAGATTCGTTCCGGTGTGTATAATTAATGAGTGGCAGCAATGAGACAAATGATAAACTTCAGAGATCTTTGGAGAAAAAAAAGCATTTTTGGAAAATAACTTTGAAAGAAATGTTAAAATGAGAACACTAAGGGGATCAGCATTTAAGGGGGCTACATTTAATGTGTGAATTACTTGAAACTGCAATTTGCTTTTGTTGGAATCAAGCTTTCCAAGAAAATGGTACTCAAAGCTATTGTACAAGATATTTTTTTAAGTCCCAGTGATTCAAGTACATAAAAAAATGTCAAGAAACACTATGATTTGTTTTCATCTTCTATTTTATTGTTCAAAATCCAAGATAATAAAGCCCTCATTTCACATCTAGAAATACTTGAAATAATATGCTCTTCAGGGGGGAAACAGACTGAACAGCAGTTAAGTTATTATTTTCACTAAACTAAATAATAAGCTTTAATAAAAAGCCTCTTCTTAGCAGTATTGTCCATTATTAACATGACTACACTAGTTCTTTAGTATTTTTATTTCTGAAAGACTCTTGATGCTGCTTTTTCCTCAGGAGAGTGCTAATCTATACATTATATAGCTTATGTATACGGCTGACTGACCAACCAATTGTGCCTGTCTGCAGAAAGCTGAGTTTTCTATGTCCAGCTGCTTTTTGCGACACAACAAGGAAGAAGTCTTAGGCATCTGATGCACCTTGGTCACCCTCGTCTGTTTGCAGTCATCCCTGTTTAAAGTGCATGATAACTTTTATGACCTTGCTGAAGATACTGTGTACAATGCACTTGAGATTGCACATGCTTTGAATTTTCTGTGTATTTGTGAAGATTAAAAGAGATTTTAATACTAAAACAAAGGGGTCACTCCTGCTGGGGTAGTGTTGCCTGTATGTAGCCATAACTGAAATATATACTGAATATTTCGAAGGCAAAAGCTTCTATTTTAATTAATAATACTGTCTCTATGCATCCCTGTAACGAAGAGACTCAACACTTCGTGTATTAAAGAGTAGAGCTCCCTGATTCTCTTCCTCTCTGTGTTCTGCATCCTACAGATCAGAAAACTTCCAAAGTTTGTGCTCAAGTACCCAGATAGTTTCTTAAAACCAAAATATTTAATCTTTATAGTTGGAACAGAGCAGACTGCAAGAGACAGACTTTTTAACACAGTAAAAGAGCTACAAGCCTGTCTTTCTTATCCTAAGGTCTTTGCCCTGTGGTACCGAGTCATAGAAGTTTTGCTTTTTCAGATCCTACAGTAGAATCAATGCACTTTATTCTCTACAGAATTTCTTTAGGGAGATCATTTTAGGTGTTTTTTTTTTATTTTTTTTTAACTATTACTGTTCTTTTGGATTACTTTGCTCCCAGACTGGCAAAAACAGTTGTGTTAACACTGCTTGTCATCTGTCTGAGGCTGAAGATTATTACATATTAGCTAACTGTCAGCGCTCAATCCTATTTCAGTAGTTACTACTTTCTCCCTAGTTATTATTTTAAGCTAGATATTTATCCAGACTGCAGTTTTGAAACTATTGAATAGGCATTAACCTCTAAAGCAAGTGAAGACGGTATTGGGAGGAACAAACAAGAGTTAGAACAGGAGTGGATGGTAACCTGTTAATCAGAGCTACCATTTGCAGAAGACAAATGTATTTAGTTATACGTTGAAAGCAGCATTTTCTCAGGTAGGTGCAAAGGTCTTCTAGTGATCCTCCACCCTGTTTACTAGGAGGTTGATTATTTGGAGCCAGTGAACAGTATAAGTCAACTTTCTAGCCAGCCTGTCATTAATTAAACCGACATATGAATATATTAAAAATTCTGATCACCTGGTATAATACAGTATCACAATAACTGATGTTAAAAAATTAACTTCCTATCCTTTGCAGCTTATACAGACTTCAAGGTTACTGACTAATATGGTTCTTACTCTATTACATGTAGCTGAGTGCCAGTAAAAAAGAACTACTCAAAAGTTTCATTATGTTTTGATAAACATCCTGTCTAAAGGCAAGGTGTTTCTCCTGGAATATTATTTATGACATTTTTTCCCTTAAGGAAATATCCCATAATAAACTGCTGAAAATGTTATATTTTTGCAGCAAATATGAACATATCAAAGTCACTGGCACTGTGCCTCATCAGTCCACAAGCAGGTTTGAAAGCCACAGGGAGTTTTGTGTAGGGAAAGTGTTTTCTGCCCATGCAGATTTCACCAGGAGAAGTCCAAATGCAGGAAAAATTTCCTTAGTTGCTTTTTTTTTTTTTTTTTTTTTTAATATGGCATATTGTACCACCACGGAGCTACATGTTTGGAAGAAAAAAAACCTTTTCGTTCTTTTCTCATGTAGTGACAGATCTAGTGTAAAAAGGAAAATGGACTCAGGACTTGGGTCTGAAGTCAGGAACACAAGAAGTGATTGCATTTCTTCAGTCATCGTCTTAAAGACCAAAACGGTAAGTGGAAAGACTAGGGCTTATATCTTAGTAGCTAACTATATTTTGGCTATTACTGCATGCTTTGGTAGTTAGCTTAAGAAGCATCTTTCTAATACACAAGATGTTATATGGGATCCTAGCCATTTCATCATCTGAAATTCTGGTGGTCATGTTTCTATCTGGAAATATGTTATCAGAAGGCCATCTATGTGTCTATAAAGGGATTAAGTGAAAAATATAATCATGACAAAAGAAAAAGGATTAAAGGCTCCTTTCTTTCTATTTGTCCTGTACGGAAGGGTTTAAAGCCAGGATTTTCAAGTTAGGATTGCCAATCCTAACTTTAAGTGTAGAAGCCTAAATATATTAGGGAGGGAATGCGTCTTTAGTTATTCCTTTAGGCAATTTTTTGGGTGCCCCTTTGATACAAAGTACCCACAGCATAGCTCACAATTGAATGCTTTGCTGGTAAAGTAAAGTGTATAGATTTATGGGTTACCTTCCATTGTTTCTTGACTGAGGAACGTTATTTTCCACTGTCTGGAAGACAAGCACGTTCATTTTAGAAAGCCCAAAGTCCTTCATTTCGGATTCCTCAATATCAGCATGCTATAGCTGCTCTTATAAAAGAGGATTTTCCCTCAAACATGACAGGAATTTCCCATGTAAACTTTTAATTTCATTAATTAACCAAGCAAAAGCAAATCCGCTGGTTAGAGAAGGCACCAGCACAGCCTCTGCTATGCTGAACAGCCTTTTTCTGCAATAACTTTTCCCACAATTGCTCTCAGAACAGATGTAAAGAATGATTTATGTTTCCCATTACTATAATGTATTTTTTTTATTACTTATCATTATTCTGTAATACTGCGTACTAATAACCATGTTACTTCATTAAAAGAGAGGTTCAACTTATGCTGCCCCAAATTATGATATATCTAAGGAAGAATGAGTACAAAACCTGGCATTTATTTTCTTCAGAGAGTGCATAAGATATTTAGAGCAACTCAATTCTGTGCTTTTAGCACTTAGGTGGAAGTATTTGCTATAATCATTTTTGGAATGAGTACATCACATGGCAACTCCTATACCATAGCTTAAAGTATGTGGGCTAATCTCTAAAACACTTCCAAATCATCTCCTTCAAAAAGTAACCTCGCAATGCATGAAGGAGTCCCTTTTCATCCTTTCAGTGGGATGGAGGAAAGGAAGGTTATATTCTTAGGATGATGTTATAACTGAAATGTGCTGTCCCAGACAGCACGGGTCTCTTACTCCCAGGTAAGGTATTTATCTTATGTGGTGATATCTGCTGTGATACAGTGAAGTGGATGTGATGTATTTCTTCTAGGACAGATCTTCAGGGCCTGCAGAACAGGCAGTGGCATATCAGCCTTTCACACTGGAGACTCCTTTCAAACTTCTATATGAAAATTTTTACTTCTCTCCGTGTCTGAGGGACAGGTGACAATCTTCAGGCATGCATGCCTACACTACAAGAGTAGCAGTAGTGTTTTGCCCTCTTTCTTTCTCTGCAGGGGCATGGAGTGAGACGGTGTCTTTCCCCGTATTACAGTCACATCTTTCACACTAGCCCTATTTTATTGTATCTTTAAAGGGAAAATCAGAGGGATTACATAACAAAATGACAGATGGTAACACTTCAAGAAATACAGTGACAACTCACACAGTTAGGTGCTTCTGGATTAGAGTGAATCATCCATGTGCAAATTAAAAGTCAGAAGTAACTGCAAATGGCAACAACAACTTTTCCAGAGCCTAGCACAGGTAGATTTTCTTTGATGCCCTTGGGGCAGCAGGTGTGCCTGGGAGGAATTCCCGCTCACAGTATTTAAAATATAATCAATTTGTATGATGATGGAATTACTGGGTGGGCAGTGTGTGGAGGGGGGAAGAGGGGGCACATATTATTAATACCCTTAAGGTGAAAGCATTTAATTTGCCTCTTTTCTTTTAGCATTCACTATTCTAGAATAATGGAAATGATCAAAAGAGGATTAGGTACTAGATCCTGTTGGACAGCCTAAATTCTCACCTTTTGGGGGCCATTCAAATTCTGCCATTCAGTCAGAAATGCTGTTATAGCCCATGAACTTTATAAAGTGTCTCAAAGTGTGTACTGATGGAACATCAAATCTTCATGAGACTAGAAATGTGGATATTATGTTGCTATTAGGCATGGTTAGTTGCAACGTTAAAGCTCTGAATTCACTGAAATTTTGGATACAATTCTGATCGTATCCAATACAAGCTTGCAAAGCCTATTAAAAATGTATTTGAGGTGCTGTGAAAGGTACATACTCCAGGACATAGCCAGAAGAGGCTTGTGTGTAGATGTATGCCAAATAACTAGTTAGAGTGTTCAGCTGAAAACTGAAAAACTGGAAGTGGACTCTGCCAAAGACAATTTAGAAGCCAACAGATCAATAAATGGTGCTCAGGTAGACTATTGTATGCAGTCATTTGTTCTTACAAATGTTGGCAATAGGGAACATTTTATTAATTAGCCAATGTCATAGCCTCCAGAAAAGAAAGCATGTGGGCTGAGTTCATCCCTCGTATAACCACAGTTAAATTTGCCTTTTGCAGTTATGTAAAACATCCTTTAGGGAACAGAAAATTGGGTCTGGCATTGCATTTGTTCAGAGACTATGTATGAGTAAGCCTTTATTTCTATCTGTCCTTTAAAGCCTCATGAAAAGCTGGCATAGAAAATCAGGGGTGTTAAATACACATTAAATCTATTTATATAAACTTCCCCCAATCCCTGTTTGTTTGTTTTTAATTTGAGTCCAAATTGCGAGAAGTTAGTTTCTGGATCTCTGTTTCTTTCAGCAAATAATGATGTTACTAAAGTTATGCTGGGAAACATGCATTTCAGTTTTATACAAGCAATTTTGCCTGCATCTACACTCATATTCACTAGAGCTTTGAAAAATACTCCTGCCAGGTCATTTACCTTTGTCTGTCAGAAGTTTGTTCAAAAATACTTAGTGGTGTTTTTACTTGTTTGTTGCTCAAAATTGTTTGACTCCTTTTTTCAAATTCATATCAGATCAAGGGTCACTTGAAAGTAGCTTGTTTCAGCTGAGTCCTTGACTGTCTTCTATGATGTGTATTAAGAAGCCCAAGTCAGTGTTGCATCATTTTTGCTCTCTGAGTGTACTATTGAAACTTTTATGGAGAAGTGGAAGAAAATGAAATTTCAAGAGAACTACATGAATCCTGATTTCCACACATGTTCCTAAAATACCTGTGGTATTTTTCACAACTTGCTGATAATAAACAAGACACTAGTACAAGCACTCATGGAAGATGAAAGAAAAGCTAATACTGAGTTTCCATCAAAACACATATAAACCTACATTCAGTCCTAATCAATGTCCATTGTTGCTTGATAATCCTTGTCCAGATCTGATAAGAGCAGTAGGCCTTCAGTCTTTTGATTTCATTGATACACTGTATTTAAGTTCTAGTTCTCTTCTTCAATTAGCTAAAAATATTATGAAGAATATGTTATAACAATGTTATAAGGAATTTTTTCCCCTTACTAGGAACTGAAAAAAAAGGAACATGAAGCTGGGCAAGTATATTCATTCTGAAAATCAGGAGTTTGATGTGACCATCGCAGACTGGGAAGAATGAACATTTAAATTCCCAACAGTGAAACAGCTATTCATTTTCAGATCAACACAACACCCAGTGAAGACAATGGTATGCTTTTCATTAACCTCAGTATGCATCGAATTGAATCTTCTGAGCAACACATTTCTGAGTCGTAAGAGTGTTGTTCTAGCTGAAATTTCTTTCCTGTACAGATTTCCTGTTGTCTTTAAAGTATGTTATGGCTCTCTGGACTTGGGATTATATTTGAAATACTACTGATGGTTTTGAGGAGTTTGCTTTTTTTTGTTTTTAATCTTGTTATAATTCAGTGTATTATTTTAACCCTTGATAAACTCTTTTACTTAAAAAGTAAACTTTTGCTGTTGTTGTTGTTGTTGTTGAGAATCTAGCTGTTTGTTAGAGTATTACTGTGTGCGGAAAGACAAGAGGTTGGTCTGAGTCACTGAAGATATACTAAAATGATAATTTAAAGGCAAAATGCTTAAAGAGCTGAGATCAGTGAGGCCATATGTAATTGCATCTTGAGTTTACTGAACAGGGACATGTTTTATGTAATCACAGATAGTATGGTTTGGTCATATTCATTCTTTTGTTAACATGTTGTCTACTGAATGGAAATGAAAATTAACATCAATAGAAAAAACATTTTTCTAGAAAGCTTTCTGATGTTCAAATGCAGTGTCAAATGTTGATTGCTGTTGCATGCTTTATAGAACATTTGAAATACGTATTATCACTGCACTGATCTGACAAAGCCACCTCCTTAAACCCCATAAGACATTTTCTGCTACTAAGACAATTTATTTTGAGCATGTTGTTAGAAATAATAAGCTGTTGTTTAACAGGCTTTGAATGAGCAAGCCTTCAGTCCTGACCCTCTAGAACTCTGATCATCACCCTTGACCTTCTCCTTCAATGTACCAAAAATGACCTCCTTATACATCAGTTTGATCATTCTATAGTATCTGACCAAAACCTATAAGAAGTGGATTTGGGTGTGTAACCATTTAAACAATTTCTGCCATAGTATAGTCAAGTATCCTGGCCAGCTAGGGGCAAAAATACCAAAATTTTTAATTTGATGAGAACATAAGTCAGGCTTCTGTCACTTTTGCTCCTCTTGCTTCCTTTGAGAAGTACAAGCAGGGGTAGGAAAGAGCCAGCTGAGACAATACCAGGGACAATATTTCTATAATTATACTGGTTGAAAGCACTCTTCTGATTGAAGTATTTAGGCCAGTATACAACTGGCCTAGTTAACATAATTTCATTGGTTCTGTTTAAACAGCGAGATAATAGAAAGTCAGGATTAACTGCTATCACCCAGCAGCAACTGTGGTACGTAGGCAATGGCAGAGGATGAAGGACAGAGTTTTCGCCATCACTTGGTGTTTGTTCCTCATGCTAGGTATTGAGCGTGCTAACAGAGGGAAAAGCGATTCCATGCTGGGCCTGACGGAGCTTTCTTCCCCTTAGGAGGATCAAGTGCCTGGGAAGAGGAACTCAGAACTAAAACGGACAGAAAGGATCAAGATGCCAAGTGCTGTTCCTCTTACAAAATTTCAGTAAACAAAAATAAGCCATGGTTTGACAGGCCTTCAAGAATGGTTTAAAGAAAAGTACTCTGTCTTGCACTTTAATTTTTGTGGTAGATTCAAATGGCCTTATCAGGGCTGAGTTTCTTGCATGCACATCAATATACATAAATAGCTATATATGTATGTCTATATGAATATGTGTGTGTTTGTTTGCTGAGATTCATTTTTCAACTCCTTGTGGTTTACCAGACTGTAATGCTGTAATGGCTCTCAAGTAACTGCTGTGTGCCTCATTAATATAAAATAAAAATAAATAAATAAAATAAAATAAACCCAATTTTTAAAAAGTGTTATTACCCAGTATACTGTAGGGGCAATGAGACTCCATTGCATAAATACCTGTTTCATTAACTTCAGAAACTGGATTATTTACTGAATGGGATACAAATAGGATTCCCACTACTAGTCTTTCCTGAAAATCCATGCCTGTCACTTTATAACTAAAACCTGTATTTTCCAGTATAAAGACTGTATTAGCACCTTCAGAGCTGCAGGTAATCTAACATGACAATGAAACTTGGAGGCATGAGACTTGACTATAGTGTGTGCTTTGCTCGCTATGCAAAGGTGCTACCAATGTGTACAATAATTGCAGCTATTGTGTGTTGGACTAATTGATAGAACATAAAATGTAAAAGACTAGGTCACATAAAACACAAGTCTGTGGGTTTACGCTCCGCCTTTAAATATGTACCATGTGCTAAAATATTGTGAAATGTCTTTGAAGTCTGTAATTATTTTCCATCCATTTTTTTCAGATACTGACTCTTTTGATAGGATTAGGTTAAACAACTCATTATTAGTCCCTGACTCTTGAAATATCTTGGTATACTTTCTGCCCTTGCCAAGTGCTATGTATTTGCATCTCTCATTCTGTGGCATTGAGGAGGGTTTCTCCTAAAAAGAAACTGGATGTCTATTAAAAAGAAAAAGTCACTGTTGTGTAAAAACAACAAAACCAATTTCTGAGAATTAAAAAGCATATCAAAAATATGTAGCTCTTGGCTTAAATTGTTCAGTGTGGTCTTATATTCTTCGGAGCAGTTCAGAAGGGAGCTATTTCCTCCTTGTTTTCTAAGTCTGAGCCCCTAAAGATTTGGTAATGGATGAGAATAAAAACATTTTGATGCTAAGAGGTTTACAATGGGATCATTGTCAGATTTTTACCTGGAGGGCTCTACTGGGGGCCATTGTGATGCTTGTTTCCTTTCTGCTAACAAGTAGATCCTGTTTCTTACTGAGGTATAGTGAGAGATCAGTATAGCTACCCAAGAGCTAGCAGTGGCTCATCTTTCTTGTCAGCCTTCCTGTACTCTGTGTGACAAAGTGAGGGGCTTTGGAAAACCAGACTCATTCAATGTAATTGAACTAAATGGATAATAGGACACTTATTAGAGCATTAAACAGAAGAATACTCTTTGCAGGTTTTTGCAAAGACTACAGTTCTTTGTCATTTTATAATAGACATTCACTTAGGAGTCTATTCTTTTTTGTGTGCATTGGGATTTTAAAGATGTCTAACTCCCATCAATATTAATGGGAGTTGTGCAAGTAAACCCTGGGAATTCAGAAAAATAAAGAATTAGACCTTTGGGTTTCTAGGAAAAATGCAACCAAAAGCCTAGAATAACTCACAATCTCTAATTGTTTGTTTCTATTTTGGGGACTATCTTGGAGGCAAAAAGCAGCTCAAATTCTAAATAAAACCCAGCCAGGTAAGGACAAATTCTACAGTCCTACCTTAGTAGTGGCTTGCCCTTCAGACAACCTAAGTTCACCCAGTTATGTCAACTTTTTTTGGAGTAAGGTAGAACTTAAAATAAAGCAGGCTAGCTCAGTATGATCCTTCTCAGTCTGATTGGACCACTGTCATATACATTTCTCATATAGGGTATCAGTTTGTTCTACTGGCATCAGTCAGAAAAATACTATTCAACATGAGGAATCAGGTGTGCCTTTTTATTTAATGTTTTAATTTGGAAATATTGGTAATGCTGGTAATCTCAACTTTCCAGTTCACCTCTGTATAGATCCAGTAATACTCAGATTACAGTTTATTGGTGCCTTTTATCCTCAAAATGTATTGCAAATATTAAACTGGATTCTCATGTCATTTACATCAATTCATCAACATAACCCAGAACTTGTTGTGAAACTATTAGTGTTCACAACACTCGAATGTTAGGTAAAAACAGGGAAAGGTGAATATTTGAACTGAAAAGTGAATACGTAAGAATTTATCTTATGGAGAAACTATTTCATCTGGCTACTATACAACTGCTAATATTGAAACTTGTTTGACCAGATTAATGTTGCAATAAAAGAACTTCCTGTGTTTTTCACAGTGCTATTTCTCTTGTTTTACATATGGAGAAACTGAGGCAGGAATATGGCTGTAAATTGTTCTAATGCAGAAAGTGAGTAAAAGTCAGAACCGGAATTAAGCTTCAGTTACCACTGCTGCCCTTAACTAATGGGTATCCCCATCTTTCTGAGTAATTGTTTCTTTATGACCCTAACATGATTAAAATTAGGTGTCTGAGTGATACTCAGAGCGGGGAGAAAGGACAGTGAGCACAGTTCTGCATTCTGTTGTTACTAGTAAATGGAAACACAGAGAGATTTGTGTGATGTAGGCTGCAGCCTAACTCTATTTTGTCTCTTCACTCAGTTGCTACAGTAGCTGAAGAAAGTCCTGTTTGTCCCTCATGGTTCCTTAATACGTTGGTACAGAGTTGCATGCATTTGCTTCCCACTTATAAAAGAAGATAGGATTTTTTTCCCCCAAAGGGATTACAGAATCAAGCAGTATACACCCATTTACAGTTTCAGTGAAACTTCAGTCCTTTGGAGTCACCTCTGGCTGTACTGAACAGTAGGAACCAAAATGGGTTTCTTTTAGGCAATGAGTTAGTTTTTCTATTAGTTGTTTGTGTCTATCTTAAATAAGCAAGTTCCTGTTTTGAAAAAACAGATTGCTTAGGGAAGCAGCTAAATATACATTTAATAGGCCCAATTCCCTTATGTAATCAGAAATAAACTCATCTGATTCAGAATAGAGTTGCATCAAAGTAGAATGAAGCTGATGGGAGAAATCAATCCGTTAACATTCGGGAATCCTTTATTACGTTTTCTTAAGACAGGAGGTTGCCTAATAAAACTGCTGCTGTGTAGCTGCGTATTATATTTTAGTAAGACTTTCAGCAAGGTACTTGTCTCTTTTGATTTACCAGACGCTAACTCTTGAGTTCTTGCGAATGCTGGAAACAATCCTCCCTCTTTTTTAACGGGGAACATTTTAGTCGGCTTCCACTAGATGGCTACACGGAAATTTGGTACCTAGCAGAAGCGGCCAGGGGACTGCTGCTCTCTGCCTCTGCTAATGCTGATAAATAATGCTAACAACATATCACAGTTTAGAAACCACGCTAGACATGGGAAACTTAGAATATTTGCATTATTTATTTGCAGTTTTTTTTTTTTTTTAAATTCAACTTGAAGCAGCTGAGCTGCCTGAGTCTAAAAACTCTGTTCAGTAGGAACTGGAGAAAGTAGTCACTGCCTTTGAGGAACCTGCCTCAGAGCTTGCAGCATATCAAACAAGATGATCCGCTTGATCCTGTTTTAATTCAGCACTATTTTACATGTCAAGGCCACACTCAGCAAACTGTATGTTCCCACCAGCAGATCAAAGGGATATCCTGACTGTTTTGTGCAGAAGGGCTTAATATTGACCCCATTAAAGAATATGGCAGATATAAAACTGGGTGCAGCCTTGTGCAGGTCATGATATGCAGGTTATTAGGCCATACTGCTACAGTAATTAATACTAGATCTGTGCCTGACTTGATCACCTGCAATACTACTTTGATCCAGAGCAGGTGTGGGCACACACATGCCAGTGTTTTTCCCAGATTAGCCAGAGTAGTTTATTCCAGCTTTTTGCCAGCTAGGAGAGGACAGAGAGTACCTGCCTGGGTATAAAAACCTGCCAGTACAGAGTTCTTTTGTCAATATTTTCTGAATGTACTTGAACTGGCAAAGTGAAGCTATACTGGGTTAGTGTTTTCAGTTGTGTGACTGTGGTGTTTTTTATCTTGTGGTAGAAGCTCCAAACAATTTTTGCATAAATAACATAACATTTAAGAGCACAAATATTGGATGGTCCTAACTGGGAGCAGAGCATCTGGGCAGGTAAAATTTCTGTGGGTTCTTTTAGCCAACCGCTGTGCATAGGAAATCTCTTCTGATTATAACAACCTGTTTTTTTTATTGTGCTTTTCATTCTTGGATTGTAGCACACAAAGAAAGTGCTCTTATTTATGTTTTATAAATGGGGAAATGGGAGAATACCCCAGTGAGGTGACTTCCTCCAAGTCTTCCAGCTTGTGTGTGGCAAAGCTGGGAAAAATAGAAGTAAAATCCCAGGAGTCCCACAAGAGTGGGGAAAGGGAGGAGATCAAGCTGCAATGTCCTGGGGGTTTTGGCATGTTTTTTTTTGGCAGGAGGAAGTAAGGGCAGAACCTTGTTTAGTTAATCTTAATGAAAAACTGACTTCTTTACTGGCTTTATTTGTGCAGCTCAGGATATAAACATGCAGACATCCTAGAGAAGTAATTTGCATAAAGTCCTATTTGTGCCTGAACATCATGCTGAATTTGGGCTTTACTCTCCAAAAAGATAAGGAGGCAAATGGTAACCAAAAATAACTGATCTGGAGCAATGGATGCTGTTACCTGTTCGTAAACAACAACAACAACAAAACTGTGAAAGTATAAAAAAAAAATCCTACTTAATCTTTATGAACCCCCTTTTCTAGATTTCACATGATATTTAATCAATTCATCAGATATAAGCCCAGATGTGAAAATTATCCTTGCATATCAGTCTTAATTCTGATCTGCATTATCCAAACTTTGGTCTTATCATAAGGCATGATTCCTCTTTGTCCATTGCTCTTTCTAGCTGCAATAACAGAACTGAAGTTCTCCTCACAGCACCAATATTTGTTAGGTCTTGTAAATTTATTCCCCCCATAGGAATTTCCCTTTTTACTCTGCCCTTTCTACATCTCTGAATATTACTATTATGTTTCAAGGTATGATTCTCAGTCAGGATATAATCCCCTGAGTTCTTTTACTGTAAATTAGTGCATTTTTTTTGTGTGGGAACATATGTAGGTGTAGAGATAGAAATAGTCGTCTTTAAAGTTCATAAAATGAGTGTAAGTAAGTCAGACTTTTCTACACTTTAATTTAAAAATATTTATGAAGGACGACCTGCCGTTTTTCTTGCAGCTTCAATTGTGCTGTGTGGGAATATCATTCTACTGTACCGGTAGTTTCTGATATATCTGTTGCTTTAATGCTGCTCTATTCTGTAGCTTACATACAAATGGGGATTAAGGGTAAGAAAAGAGAAATACCAGCTGCATCATCTGATTCTGTATGCTGTTTGAAATTCTGTGTATTGAAAGCTTGTGGTCAGAGTTAAGGTAGTTCTTGTGTAAATTCTAATTCTTGTTTCTATTTTGTGAGCAGCCCTGAGTCGGCACGGCCAGCATGTATGCTTGGGGTGCAGAACAACAATGCTGTGGTGGGAGGGACAAATCTGGACTGGTGCGTGCACAAGTGACTGAGAGGGCTTGCACTTCACCTGCTGTGTTTTTCCTCTAATTTACAAGGAAGCTTGAGATTTCTCTGCTCTTCCTGCCATCACTTTGCCTGAAACATTCCTCTAGCTCACCAGTGCAATGTCAGTATTCAAAATGCCTTCCTTTACCCTGGTTTATTGTTGCTAAGACTTGTCAACAGCCTTGAACTCCATATGGTTAACCCGTGCATTACTTTGTACCACCTGCCATTTAAGACCACTTTTCATGTAATTCCTAGGGCAGCCCCCTCCCTACAAGGCTAGTTTTTCTTAGAATATGAATTGATATCTATCTTTAGGAACCACATATGCAAAACAAGACACAAGATGTACTTCATGTCTAAGTTGATATATTTCCTTGAAATACTGTCTTTATGGGTGGGATCCTCAGTTTCCTTTCAGAAATGTTTTGAAGAATCGGGTGCTAGAATCAACGTATTAATCATAGAATTGCTAACATTTGTAAGTGTTAGCCCCGGAGACCTCGGTCATAGTTGGAAGGCACTACATAAATACATAGAATAAACTTAATCTTGCTCCTCAAGACCTTATCCACTTCATGAAGTTTACTCTTCAACAATAGAGGGTTCTCCAGTTCTTGCACTTAGAGTTGAGGGATTTTGTTGAGTGAACCATTTCTGCATATATTGACACTGGATAAATCAGACAATAAGCACGATATGAAAGTGAAGAGTGCATGATGGGAGAGAGTGTTACTAGAGGATAGTGGGTTTTAACTTGGGAGACTTGGTTTTCATTTCTAGCTTTCTTACTCATCTGATGAATGGCTGTGCAAGTTGCCACACCTTGCTTTGCCTCAATTTCTCCCTCTACGCTTATTTGCCTTGTTAGGGTACTTCAAAATTGGGTAATGATAGTATAAGCATGAGGTGTTAATGCTGAACGCAGATGGTGATGCTGCTAAACTCTAAAATCATTTTGTTCACCTTACCAATTCATCTCAGAATTACTGGCATGATAAATCTGTTTATCCCATGACTAACTTGCATTAACTGGAGCTGAAATATGTATAAATTGTTGCTTTTTCAGCTCTGTCTCCCAAAGATGCTAAATACACAACGATTATAACTACATTTCAGATCAATACCGATCAGCAAAGACAAGGCTAAAAGCTGAAGCGTTTCTGTCCATTATGCAGAGACGGTAACTAGGAGAAAAGCTCATCTTTAAATAAACCAATGCACAGACCAAAATCTTGCTCTTGATTAGCAAGTCACGAAAGTACAACAAGCAGGAGCTTAGCAGCACTCTGTCCTTGCCAGAGGAGGCTTTCTAGGTTGGTGCAGAGGGCAAGGGTGTGTGGCAGGCTGCTCGCTGGCTCCCATAGAGGGGAGCCAGGAGAGGCACCTCATCTCATTCCTATTAATTGCCTTTTAACAGGCACGGTCTCCACACAGGCTGCTCAGGAAGAACCAGCTTCAAAAGTAAGCTCCACTGGAAAAAAATGCAATGGCAATTAGGAGATGGTCACCCAGACATGAAATTTATGTTCACTCACAAACAGCAGTCATGGTTAGATCACCGCAATCTCTCTTCACTTCACATACATTCACAGGCAATAGACAGGCTAGTCAAAGCTTGTTGTTCTGGCAGTGCTTTTTCTACTGCCTATACATTTTCCTCATTGCACACAGGGGCTGCTGTGGGAAAAACATGAACGCAATCAGTGGCTGCACGAAGTATATTGGGGAATATTGCCAGGGCAGCCAGTTTTCTCTTCACTTTTTGCAGCACTGTGAGTAGAATCATAATCTGCATGTGCTCACGGGGTGGGGGGGACCCACAGTGATAAAATAATGGAACTCACAAAAGCCAGTAAATTCAGAGCTAACTGACAATCCTGCACTCTCTGCTTCTGTTACATCTGAGATGGCCAAAGCGTTTCAGCTAATGCAAAGGGATTTCAGTGACACTGTGAAGTTCAAATACTCTTTCAACAGATACTTGCTGTTTAGAGAACCTCCACCCAAATGCTTGCCTACTGATTAGTTATATTTGACAAGCAGCTTTCATTCCTGTTTCTGTATTGCTTTTCATCAGCTTAGTGTATATCCCTCATGTTACTTTACTGTCATGTTTTGATAACTTCATTTCTTTTAGCCTGCCTAGTTCCCTTGTTCCACTTCCAAGCACGCAGTTTCCACAACTCCATTTCAATCCATCTTGCAGTGCCAGAAGAAGCTTTTGTTTCCATAAGACTATGCTGCTATGTGCTCGGTGTCCTTATATATACTAAAGGACTCTCTGAACAGATTCTTTGTTGTATCAGTTGCTGAAGGCTTTGGCTGCATATTTGATGCCCAAGAGAGGAGAAAACAGAGTTGGGTGGAATTTTTGAAATCTTCTGAAAAAGTTTAATCTGAATATCAGGCTTATGCAATTTTGTCCTAATTTACCACAGACTGTAAGTCCCACTCTTGCTCATTTCTGATGTCACTTACTAATTCTCAGCATGGGCCACATTAAGGCTGGTGTTGTGCAGTTTGACTAGAAGCCAGAACTCTCAACAGCAAAATCTGCAGTTTATTATATTCAGCTATGAAGGTAAATAGTAAAGTCTAAAAACTTAATTCCTGCTTAAGTCTAGTTGTTTGAATTAGAACCTCTCTGCTGTGGTGTGCAGGCATCTGGAATGGGATTCATCGGTCCACATTTAGACATCTATGCTGTCTAAATATAGATCTATGTATTGGGATTCCCTGTTTAGTCAACAGCAAGAAAGCGGCATCACTGAAGTACAGTGACTTTTATAATAAGGTTGATGTTCTCTAAAATAAATTTTGCTCTGCGTCTGTTTCTCTCCACTGTCCATAAAGGGTCCACAGTGGACAACTAGATCAGATAAAGACAACTAACATTAAACCCCTGCAGTCTGGGGAGAAAAATTCCAATTGTGGTTTCTACAAAGCACAAACTTCACCATTTTTCTGGCCCATGTCCCTTACCATACATTTCCTCTCTTTTTTTTTTTTTTGGGTGTCTTGTTATAATCTGTCTGATTTGTCTCTGTTCAAGGATTGGAGAACATCCTT
The DNA here is from genome assembly GCF_036417845.1 of Apteryx mantelli. Classification (NCBI taxonomy): domain Eukaryota; kingdom Metazoa; phylum Chordata; class Aves; order Apterygiformes; family Apterygidae; genus Apteryx; species Apteryx mantelli. The sequence continues at coordinate 143,478,182 of NC_089978.1, forward strand.
TTCTTGAGTCATTAAGGAGCATCAGATGCAAGCTTTACTTAACTTTATTTTGTATGAACTTAGAAAAAGATATAGTGGAAGCCCATAAAAACAAATAAAGATAATTCAGTATTTAATACTTTTCATTCTACAAGATGAAAGTTATTTACAAGGTTTAGATCTAAACATCAGCCTCTCTGGGGTAGAACAGGGCATCTATTTTCCTATATTGTAACAATATATAATGATGATGAAGACTTTCACATTCAAATGAATCTAAAATTTTGCAAGAACATAATTATTACAGTTGCCATGTAGAAAGGAGTGTGCATTTTTTGTGATTTGAGCCAAGATCAAGTTTTCAGAATACATGAACATTAGAGGAGTAACACACACTAAAAAGGCTACAGCTGGAGCTCTGCAAATAACTTGTTTCCTTCTTGAACTGCCAGGAAGCCATGAGAAAGAATATTTCAGAGTAAGAAAAACCAAAATTACATTAATGCCAAAATGGCACTAATCTTCTTTCAGGTTAAAAAAGATATTTAATTCAAAACAAAACAAAGCATTTGCAAGTTGCTTCATGTTTTTATAATTAACTTTTATTTCCAACAAAAAAGCAAAACGGTTCTAAATTAATGTGATTTTTTTAAATTAGGAATTTGTTCCAACTAAAATAATTAAGGAAATTGTAATCAGTGCTTCAGTCAATGTGTACTTTTATTTTTTAAACAAAAGAGTTAGTCAAAATAGCTTGCTCTGTTAAAGTCACAACCAAATCACAAAATATGACCTGGAGAGATCTGAACACAGAAAAGGAAACCCAAATAGTACCCAGAAGTAAAGCAGAACTTCTAAGTTTGACTCTTTCACCCAGGGAAAGGCTAAAAAGCACACAGCAAATTGGCTTACCTCTCTACTTGCACCTTCACACGTGTTACTATTGCCCTCCTGTTACTATGCTATGTGAGCAAGCACCATGTGTGCAAGGTGTGCATAGGGTATGCTTCATCACAAAGCAGCCTGTGATACTAGTTATTCTGAAACCTCATTGCAGAAGTTTACAGGCCTCTGCTACAGAAGCAAACCGCTTGGAGAGGGAGACCCTCCCATGACCCATTTCCCAGGAGGGGCCAGAAGGCTTTTCCTAAAACCTTTCATCAGATCCCTGTCCACCTGATCTTTGCTTCCCTGATTCCTGCCTTCATTGGTATCCATTTGCCTGCAACAAGGCAACAGTGGTGGAAATGAGCCAAAGCTGTCACTGACTTGCTAGAGAAAATTTCTCTCCCTAAAGACTTCTCTGAGGAAGTGAGGAGGTGTGCAGACTTAGGCAGAACAAGCACTGGTTGAAGGTCTTCTCTGGAGGTAATATTGTGTGTCCTCAAATAACAGCAGTCATTAGTCTGTTGGGCTATAATTGTGTATGCAGGGTGATCGGCTTAAGATTGATGAGGCACTTATTCTTAACAAAGGAACAGTTCAGAGGACACGCTTTCCACCAATGTGTATAATAAATAAATTAATGCTGTTCGCACCTTTCCTCTACTTCTGGAGGGAGGAGGCTTGGAGGAAGGTCAGAGGCGGAAGAAAAGTGGGATGTGAGATGCTCTGAGAAAGTTCTGAGGTTACTTCTTCGTGATTACTATTGGAAGCCATTAAGCCTTTGAGAAGGAAAAGCTGCTATGTGATCAAATAAAAATAATGTAATAAGCAGCAATGTAAGTGCATGTACAGTTACTCTAAATTGGTTTAAACTGACAGAAGGAAGTAACAATGCTCGGTTCCCTTGAAAAATAGGTTCTATATGTTTTCGTCATTACTAGAACCTGAAAGAGAAAAAGATTCATACATCTTTTTAATTTTAAAATTGTTTCATTATGCAGAGTTCAAAAATGTATTTTTATATTTAGGGGTGGAGAAATAGAGAGGCTTCCTTTCACATCTTTATAAAAATAGTAACTGAATAGCAATTAAAAGATTTTAATGTAGAGTTTTTGGTAAACAAAAATAATGATAACCATTTCAAAATTGTAAATAACCTCTTCGCAAGAAAAAGTGAGATTAAGCACTGAAGAGTAACCTAGTAACAGAAGAGGTATTTTCACAGATATTTTACAGATATTTTCAGGAAGGAGGGAAAAAGAAGTCAGAAATCTTTTAGTAAAAAACTTTCAGAACAAAATAGAAATTTTCTCTTTTTGATAAAGTTGCCATTTTGGAGTCAGTGGTTGCATTTCACAAAAAAATTAAATCTGATTTCTCATTAAAAAGCAGCTTCAGTGTTGGTTTAATAGTTGATAGCTATTTTGGTAGAAATAGCTGTATTCAAAATATGCGAGACATTAAAAAAATAAAAATTTTGATAAAGTGAAAAGCATTGAAAAATGTTGATTTACAGAAGACTAAGAAATCCTTTTCCTTTGAAAAATTATGACCAGCTGTATTTAGTATCCTTTAATTATGTATTTGATCCAGGATGTCATTTATTCATCCTGCTTTCCCCAGCTGATTTCTGACTGAACAGCTCTAAAGAATACAGTGCTAACTGGGTCAGCTATATTTTTGGTGCGAGTTGAAAGACAGCGAATAAGTTTTCCTCCCTAAGGAAAATTAGAAATGTATTTGGTTTTGGCTATGAAAGGAAAAAGTCCAAAGTGAAGGAATCATGCATGAAAACATGTAAAGTTGATGTTTTGTAGGAGAGTTTATATAGGACAAGATAAAATGTTGACATCTAGAATAACTACTAATTGTGGTGATGCAAACATCACTCTTCACCTGGGGTGAGGAAACATCCTGTTGTTAGAAATTTTCAAGAGCTTATTCCAATCCAAGCATTCAAGGAAATTTCAACCCTAAGAAAAATAATGTAACAAACTACTGTTTGCTTCCTTGCAAGAGTCGCCATCCGGTGCCAAAGATTTGTCGACTTCGTCCACAAGCATTGTCCTCCTGAGTGCCTAGGGAGATCCTTCTCAGCAGCACCATGACTTCTCCTACCTGCCAGGAGGATAAAAGGACATAAGGAAACAAGGAAACCTACTAGGAGTCCAACAAGACAAAGAGAGGAAAGCAAAAGCCAAAGAGATGTGTTGGTCCCAGCTGGACTTATCTGATTGCGGAAACAGAGCCTTTCTCTTCGGTGATTATCTTTATCTTCATCAGTTCAGGCTTATTAAGTTTATTCTGGCTTGTGAGTATTCATTAAGCCTTAGCTGGCTGCTTTGAGTGGTAGAAATGATTTTTCTCTCTCCTGTGGAAAGGGCCGCTTAATTGTGACAACAAGCTATCTGCTCCTACTGTTCCCTGGGTATTTCCCAAATGATCACTTTGCCCCTTTCAAAGCAGAGACCTAGGCATATCACTGAAAACAATTTACATCATTTCCCATTTCAAACAAAGTAAACCCAAAAATGTAACAAAACCCAAATCTGTATAGACTGGGATGGGGGGGAATGCAAGTGATATTGGCCCCAAGCACCATCATTCAGAAATTTCTCATGCTGACAAATCTGCCCACTTACCTAAACTAGATGACACTGCTACAGAACAGATGAAGCATCTGTCTTGGATATTTATAAAAATGCCACTTTGGGAAAAGTGTGATTAACTATGGGTTTTTTTTAAGTAGAAAGACTGGATGTGAATCACTAGCTGGGTTGCCCCAAGCCTGCAGGTGTTTTGAAATGAAAGTGAGACATTTTCCTCGTCTCTGTTACTGAGTGTGGTGTTGCCAAGTGATGGTTTTGCTGAAAGAGTCTCTGGAAGTGCTAGTGCCTGGGAAATCTTCACTGGAAAGCCTTATGTCAACTGCAGAAATGCACATGCCATCCTTGTACCTGCTATGGCAGCAGGGCTGTGATGCCAACCTCCCAACTGCTGCCTCCCTTACTCCCAATATTGAGCACAAGATGCACTACTCTTGGTTCAGAATTGGCTAGGGCTGTGATAGCGCCAGTCAAATTGCAGACAGTTCTTGAATGAGCTATAAAAAACATCTCCTTTAAGTTCGATCTTCTCTCCTGGCAGATACAAGCTCTCAGCTCGGGGTGCAGCTCCCCCTCTGATGTCCCTGCTCATCTTACACCTACTTCTCACAGCCTCGGGGCGGGCTGTTATTAGTTGGCACAAGCCAGGAACAGACGGGTGGCCCCGAGTTTGACAGCAAAGACTACAACCAGGACCTATGCAAATAGGTAACGATGCTTTTATTGCAAAGCGTTTGTTGCCACCCTGGGGTGTTTTGAAGTGGGCTAGCAACTCAGATTTCTTTCAAAGCCTGAAGAGCAAGTGCCTGTTACAGCAGCCCTGGAGTCACGGACCTGCCTCTGCAAGGAGCATGTTAATACAAATGGGGCCAGAAATCTGTACTTGTCAAATGCAAGTTTCCTAAGGAGTCAGATTGCTCACGTGGCTCTCATTAAAAATGTACAAAACACGAGGAGGCGAAAGGTGCTGTCCAGATGTATTCATTAAATGGGAAGCAACACCAAAGGAGTTTGAAGGTGTGACAGTCCGAGGGGCTAGGGAAAATAGGCCGTATTTTCTGGGCCAACACAGACTATAGAAGTGGCTCATTTGACATCATCTGTCCTGACAGACAGTTTTGATCATGATGAGTGCATCCCTGTCCTCTTCCACACCACTTTTGTTGTTTAAGTTTTGGCGTAGAAGTGGACCTGTTACTTGATACGTCTAAATCAGTGATTTTTCCACCTTTTCCAATTGTAGACCCCTAAATATTTTCTAGTGGCGGTGTAGCCTGTTATCTAGTGAACTTAAGCCTACAGACAACAGGCCAGCTTTCCTGCCTGACCTTTCACAGACCCCTTAGAAGTTGTTCTTAGGCTGCAGGGCTCTTTTGACCACAAGTTGAAAGACTGGATTGTTAATACCCTTGTAGCTAAATCTGCCGTGCTCTCTGCGACTCCGTACACGGCCTAGATGGCAGTGCAGTGCATGGATGTGCCATTACCTTGCTGTTGTGGGGTGGTGCCTGCCTGCTGTACAAGGAGGGTAAAGGCATCCTACAAGCATCCTTTTCCTCCAGATTTTGCAGCTGGGACAAGGTGGGTATGTTCCTTCTTCCAGGGGCATCAGCAGAGCTTTTTGTAGCTTGTAAATTTTTATCAAGGTAAGGAAGTGGATAAAAAGTATTCCTACTAATGTTGTACGATGTATATAGTATGCCGTAGTGCTGGAAACTGGACTTACTTCAATATGACAGATGCGTGTATGTCTACTAAACACGTGTTTATGTGATCCCCAAAAGGCAACTTACCAAAACTAGTAGCAGCAATGTACACAGACACCTGTGTACTGACTTCAACTGCAGCCATGACTGATTAGCTCCTCTGAAAATAAAACCTGTCAAGACCACACCAGTAAACTTATTCCTGACTTTCAAGAGAAAAATGGGGAGCACGGCACTCTTTGTGATGAGATGAAAGCTTCAGCAGGAATGTGAAAGATCCATAGAAAAAAAGTCTTTAAGTAAGTTTTGATTTACAGCATGGCCCTTTTTCCTGTACAGTCTGCTCAATGGCTATTCAATGGCTTTCTGATATTCTCCCTGTGAAATCTGCATTGGTAAAACATACCACCTGGCTAGGTAAAAAATTGCTAACGACCTGATCCAAAGATAATTGAAATGAATCCTAGTGAAAGGGCTAGGAAACAAAGTCTTTGCAAAGACTTAATTGGATTTTGGATCAAGCTCTGAAGGGGCCAGTTGTGTGGGAGATGTTTTACCTGCTGTGCTTTTATTTTTTATCTTCAACCTGCTCAAGCCCAGTGGTGGAGTTTTAGGCTCAGTCTGCTTCCCATCTCTGCTGGCAGGCAGAGGTTATTTCTGAGTTCACCCACATAAAATCTGCATTGGTGAATATCTCTGGATGTTTGCATGCACACACACAAACAAACACAGAGACTGTGTTAAAGAGCATGGTTAGGGTTATATAGTCACATATAAATGGTAAAATGAGGGCTGCATAATTCCATGTCGCTGTATATACTCAAGGGCATTTTCCTGACTTCTTAGTGCTAGATTTTTCAGCCTTAATAATGTCCTTTTAATGCATTTATGAAATTGCCTAAGGTTTTTTAGTAGTAAATTAAAACAAAAAATTAATTTCTTGGCATTGTGTTGACACTCAGTTTGATCATAAACAGGGATGAAACTTCTAGAGCTGCTTTCCCTGGGTAGTTTTCAAGGGGGACGAGCTCTCTTCAGTCCATCCCAGCCAAAAAGACAGTGTCATCCACTTTTTTCTTTCCTGTTCCTGGCTCCAGATCATCTGGCTGGTCTAATTGTTATCTCTTAGGTGGCTCAACCTAATTTTCATTTCCCAGCCAGTACTAGTACTCTTGTCCCAGTCTCCTCCTCCTTTTTCTGAGCCTCAGCTCCCATCTCCTAGTTCTTCAGCCAGTTCCTTCTCCCACCTGTGTTGCTAGCCACTCTGGGTAAGTGTGCTCTTGGCTGCCATTTCTAAACACCATTCCCGAGATCTTTAACCAATGTTAGAGTTGCAGGGAATGTCCTGCTTAATCTCACCTGCATCAAGCTCAATGAGGATAAAATAGCTAAAGAAATAAGCCATGAAGTATGAAAAGTGTCTTCTGAGCATGTATAAGTTGATTTTTGTAATGGTCTTGTAATCTGGCCAAATTTTGCCAAAATTTCATGTTCCCCACAAAGTGTTTTTCCTTCATACAGCACACAGTCTCCCATGAATTTCAGGATACAAATCTCAAGGAAGGAGCACTAAATTTGTTTGTTTATTTTTACCAGGGTAGAGCCACATATTTTTCTACAGTTTTGCTTATGGAAAGAGCGGATTTGCTTTGACTGAAACGAAATTAAACAAATGCAAACACCCTGCAGCCTGTCTGAGCCTGATAACTAGAATGCTAAATTTCACCTGAAATGCTTAAAGTTTAGCAAAGTTATAAGCATAGAAACAGGCCTTGCAATACAAAATATTGACTGATATAAAATTAGACGCTGCTATCAACTTCACCTATACAGTTACCATATCATGGAGTCAGTGGCGGATGAAAGCAGAAACCCAAAATAAAAACCAATACAAAAGGAAGATGCTTTAATGGCTTAGAAGAATAACAGTCAGGTCTTTACTTCGGCAGTTTTGGAGTATGATGAGCTAATATGCTGGTTCTTTCTTTTGCCTGCTGTATAACAGAGCTGAAAGCGAAAATTGATTTTTCATGCAAAATATTGAATTGCTGTTCACTTGTAATTTAATTTATTATTTTTATACTCCACACATACTTTGTTAGGGCTCTCTCCTATCTCTGTAACATTGCTGAAAAAGGTAATATTGAACAGTTTGCTAGCAATATTAATTTGCTATATTATAGGCATTTCTCTTATCATGATTACTATTGTTTCCAGGCCATAAAATGTGACTGGGTGTGTGAGCATGCAACTATCTGCAACCTGGGAAAGCACACTGCTAGGACGCATCGGTCATGCAGGTAGGTGGTATACCCACAACATCTCCAGGCTAAGGATTGTGTCACAGCTTATGGGGAAAATTGGGTTTGAGGCGATTTTTTTAAGTGTTTCCATTTCCCTTTTTCTCTAGTTCTTAATGCTTTGCTACTTTCTTCCTTCTTTTTTTTCTGTCCTTTATGTATTCTAGAAATTCAGGAATGAAGGGTTGTGAGAAACCCAGTTTTTCAGTGTTTATAGCTGTTTTATATGGGCTTTAAGAGGAGTCACATATTAAACAGAAACATCCCGAACCCTAAAGCTAAGGAACCTTCCTTTGAACTGTTGCCTGGCTTGCAATGCTTCATCCACCCATGGATCCAAAGGGGATTTTCACCAGGTGATACAGGGCTCTCTCCTCCTTATTGCAGGAGAAATCTCTTACAGCTGGTGGTGGAGCTTGGGGAAACTGTTGAGGAGGTGTCTGTGTTGTCTTGGTGCAAATGAGCCAGAGGAGCCTGGGAGGATTTGCCTCCAGAAGAGGTACCTGAGCTCTTTTGTTGTCTGCTTGCTATCAAAGGGAGGGAGGGATGGACCCCATGTTGTGGGAAACCCTAGGGACAGCTTGGCTCCATTTTGTTTTTGTTTTTTGGTTTTTAGAGCTGCCACGAAGCTTAGGCTCTAGCTTCGGTTCAGAGGGAGGGAAGGTCTGCTGCTGACCTGGTTCCATAGAGGGTCCCTGAGACAGTAAAACACATGCTACAGGACTGAGGACAAAACATACAGGAATGGGCTGTCCTCAACACCAGGAGCAAGCTATCCTGAACACCATAAAGTGATGGTGCGCCTGTGGTTTGGTAGGGGCAATATCTGCAATTTAATTTTCAGCTGGAGTCAGCAGCTCCGTCCTTCAGACCCAGTCGCTTCTTGGCATCCTCCAGGCCTCAGAATGAAGAAGGTCCCAGTGTTGTTATTTAAGGCAGAAATTGTAAGATTAAGTTTCAATGGCAAAGCAAATAGGGTTCAAACCATAGCTTTGCCTGTCATGATAACTTCATTTCTTCCCCCATCAGTGTGATACATGACCTTTTCCTTTTATATTTTTTCTAAAAATACCACGCCAAATTGAACCCAGTAACAAGCTGAGTTATGCAAAGTTAAATTTGCCATAATTAGTTTTTTCTCAACTTCTTGTTCCTTTGCTATAAGCCTGGCTCAGTTTTAGTTTAATTACTAAGTGGTTCAGTGGACAACCCCCCAGAATTTTTCAGTTCATGAGTAAGGCTAGGTAGCCCACCAATTGCAAGTTATTATTTAGTGCCTGTAGGTAGAAATGAGTAGCATTTATTTCAGTAGCCAGGCATCTCTAATCGACAGTTTTATTCTCAGTCACCATGCATATCCAAACAACCTTTTGCCAGTGAACCTTTACTACCTAGCAGACATCAGGCAGGAAGAAACAACATGTATAAGCCTTTCATAAAGGCTTTTTTCTACAACCTGGAAATGCTGGAGATCAGCCAGTTCTATTGGAGTCACTCTATTAACTGCTAAGGTTACACTTCAGGAAAAGCTGCATGTGCATAGAGAAAAATACAATTAACAATTTAGTATAAAATGCCATTCCTTAGTCAAACAGAACAAAAACTGGATTGCCCTTAGAGGGCTTTTCTTTTATTTGTCCAAATGAATTTATGTACATCTATTCAGAAGGTGTAATTCCTGTAATAAATGCTGAAGATCATCATGCGTGTGACCCCGTGCTATCATGGGGTTGGACCTGAGGAAGTGACTCACTGTGTAGGGGACAAGGAACACCAATTCCTTTCTTCAAAGAAATGATTTAATTCAGTATAATTAAGACAGATGGGGGCAAAAGTTCTCCTGAGTAAATGTCTCTTATTTGAACCAGCATCTGTGGCTTCATTCTTTGCTAGGTTATTGGAAGAGAAGAGGTTTGACACCAGATGCTCTGATCAAATTTGTCAATGGAACATTTCTCACACAGCTCTTATTATATGTTTTTGCATCTGGGCACATGCAAACTCTAAAACTCAGTAGAAATAGTTGTGCCCTTGCATGGTTATTTATAAATACCATCATTCTGCCCAAGGATATGAGGCATACTCCAACCAGGGAAAGTTAAGAGTACATTTAAGAGTAATTATGCAGCAGCAGCTCCATGGTTACTATCTGCATGTCTGCTGGTACGCTACAATAGGTAACGGCACCTTAACCTCTCAGTAAAAATACCACAGGGTGACAGTGAGTGTCACAGGGAAGTTATTGCAGGTGTGTTTGTCCCCTGCCTTCCCCTTGGTGCCCAGCTTGTGCTCTTGGTTCACCCAAGGCTTCCTGTGCTTCTCCTGGCCATGCCACCCGAGCAGCTTCACCCCCAGAACAGGGGCTAGAGCTGTAACAGGCCCAGTGTGGTTTCACTGGTTTGGCACTAATCCTGGGAATCCTGAAAAGCTCTGCCTACCACTTGTCTCTCATTGTCACTTCCTAGAAATAGTAATTTTGGGGAAAAGAACAGGTGTTTCTAAGCTGAGAGGTACTTTTCATGTCAAATAAAAGACACTTGCCATCTTTTCTGATATTACAAACAATTATAACTACAAGAATGACATTAAGAATGCAAAGTAAAGCATGTAAGGTTGTGCAATGCCAGTATTAAGATTGCCCTTCCTGTGTATTTAGTAGGACATAATCTTTAATTATAATTTCAGGTATTATTTTTTTCATGGGACCCTGTCAACACTGGACATAATCAGTGGAATAATTAGGGGTTTATAATGTGGAAGGCTTTTTTCGTAGGACCTCCATCTCATTTCTTATAGAAATAGGAAGCTGTGTTGTTTTTAGGTGGGAGATTTAGGAATGGAAAGGAAGTTTTTATGGATTAAAGGAGCTGACTGTTGCCATGAGAAACTAGATTCTGTCTCTGTTCTTTGGGATAAACCTAAAGCACATCTTTGCAAAGCACAATGCCAGACCATGTACACCCAAGTGAGACTTAAATGAGCTTGTGCAGTTGCCAGATAATACAGTGGTGCTAACAGAAGTCCTAACTAAGTCCTTCCAGCTACCAGGCAAGTTTTCTCAGAGCTCCCTCAGGTGTCTCTGTAGCCCTGAATTTTGCTGCATAGACAAGTAACAGATGTGTAGACATCTGCGGGTGAAGTTAGCATATGTCTATGTGGGCTTTTGCAAGCAGATGCTACTGAACTTTGCCTGTACTGCAAGCCTGCTTGAAGCTGGGTGAACGCGGTTAGCTTGGTGTCCTGCCAGGCCAGCAGATTCACCCTGAACTGATGGGTGTCTGCAGGACAATGAGTGCACATACACATCTGTGCTGCATCCCAGTATCCCACTCAGCTCCTTGGTTTGGTGTCCTTGCCAAAACAGTTGAATCTCTCTCATTTCTGCCTCTTGGTTACAGTTTGCTTCTCCGCTATCCTGGCAACCCAAAGTTCCCGCTCTCCCTCCATGTAGTCCCTTGACTCTGCTCAGCAGTCTGAGGTGCTCTCTCTTCTTGCTGTCTGTGCTGCCCTGTATTTCACCCTCAGTGCTGTCATGACATGGATAGCAACAGCTGGAGTGCCAAAATACAGCCTGATTTTACCCCATCTGCTTTTGGTTAACATCCTGTCCTCCTTCCCCTTAAAGCCAGGAATGCTGTGGGACTCCAGCAACCGCACTTTGGAAAGTATGAGGGTTTTAGTAGGGCATCATATTTTCCTATGTCAGCTGCTATTTGCAAATAGTATGTTAGCAGCTGCAGCCTGTGGAAGTGGGTCTCACAGCTGACAGCCATACAGGCCTGATTTTTTTCCAGGCAAATGTCTCCATGGAGGGCTGCCTTTCATCTGCAGAAAATTCACACCATATGTTTTCAAAAGGGAACCCCCATGTCTGCATGGGCACATTTTTACTCTTCTCTTTGGAAGTCAGCATTTCAGTGTGTCATAACAAGGTCTCCATCATGATGAAGGTGATCATAATTAGCATACACAATTTCTCTGGAGACTGAAATCAAGATCTATTGACTGAGATAAAGATGAGGTCAAAGCATTTAATACTAGGCAGAAAAAAAATCCAATATATGGATGACAATTATTAAGCACTTTCAGGTGTTGTACCTTCTCTGTGACTTAGGGAGAAGGAGGAGGAAGAATCAGAAAAGTAACATGCTTAACTAATGGTTGAATAATTGCTGTGACCTTACTTCTCATGTACCAGGCCAATGAGGCTCACGGCCTGCTCAACCATAACTGCATATCAAACTGATTGTAGGAGGAGGGGGCAAAGTGATTTTTCAATGTATATATCAAAGGGGAATCCCAGTAATGAATTCCTAATGACAAATATCTACTGATGATCTATTACAACAGGCCTTTGATTGGGGTGGAGGTGAAATAACTGTACATGGCAGGGAAAGAGGAGCAGGAAGTTCAGTTCTCCTTGTTCTGATGAACTGTTCAATCCAACGTATGTGAGGACAGTGTCCTCCCGTTTGAACGCCCAGTTGCGTTTTGTTGACTACAGCCTGGGAGTAAAAGAAGAACAAGATTCAAAATGTTTTGTCTGGGACACTTATTACTGCTGCCAGAGAAATCCTGAAGCCCTAACTCCTGAAGGCACGTGCAAGTTCAAACGTTGGAGCACAGTTCTTGTTGACCTGGAGGTACTACCAGTGCTTCAGCTTACGTGTGCACATACATAGCATTCTGGGTGAGGTTGTTCAAAACTCCACTAACTTCCACTGCCTTTTCAATCGCTGGCTGGCAATAAGCAATCAGGAGGAATAACGGCATTCTGAAAACCTTTTTTCTTTTTTTATGTGCTCAGGAGACTCTGATGGGTGACATTCACCAGCCAGGATTAGAATTTGCCCCAAGATCTGTCAGGGAAATAATTTGTAATGGTTTCTGGATCCCTTTTTTTGTTACAGGTAAAGCCTACAATCTGACAGGGTAAATCAGCACTGCCAGGAGCTAAAAGGAGAGTCTGCTTTCAACCTCAAAGAGCTATCACTTCCATTAATCTGAAATCCCTTTCCTCTTTAAATAATAGCATTATCTTTTAAAAACTGTAGCTATCAAACTGGAGGGATAAGTGAGCACGGTGATGTGAAGTGGGAATGCAGTTCACAACACCTTGATGAGGTAAGTAAATATCATTTATGTTTTACAAATGGGGATCTTGAAGCAGAGCAATGAAATTACTGGCTCAAGGCTAGAGAGGAATTTGATATTAGCTCTTTGTTGAGAAATCAGAGTTCCCAGTTTAGCGCTCATACTATTAGCTCACATCTTTCCTTCTGTGAGAAAAATAACTAGTTAAAATAATTTTGTATATAATAGCTGCCATGCTACAAGCTACTAGCAAACAGTAGACGTGGCTGCATCCTAGTTTTTTGAGGGGAAAACCACAGTGGGGGAAGAGGGAAGAAACCTGCATGCAGTCCACAAGGGAACAGGCTATTTTATAAATATGGCCCAACAAAAACCAGTAGGGACAGAAACAAAATTGCCCTGCGGTAGAGCATCCTCCCGCCACACTAGGAATTACATTAAAAAAAAAATCTGGGAAACAATAATGGAAATACAAAGCTCTGGATTCTTGTGAAGGTTATCATGATGTTATGCTGTTCTGGTAGTAATTCACACCCTTTTTAGGGCTCTGTGACACTGTGGATGCCAGAAAATATGTCAATGAATACTGAAGGGTAAACGATGTCAATCAGAGACCCACAACAGAGCAAGCCCCATAGGTGAGGAAGGTGAAGAATGTTTGCATGAAACACTCCACAAACACTTTTTCAGGTTTTTATCACAGAAAGCGAATTAAACAGAAAGCATGAAATCAGACAGGACAAGACATCATGATGAAACAAAGGGCCAGGCAAATAGCACTTGACAAATGTAACGGTGAGTGAATGTTGCAGTACTGAACCTACTCTGTCTTTCAATGAATTATACTTGGGGAAAAATAATTTCATGTGTTCCATGAAATTTGATGTGTTATGAATCCTTTTTTCTCTTCTTACTTGACCAATGCAAATGCAAACCTGTGGTTTATTTTGTATGTAACCTTTTCCATTTGGCTTGCTTCATGGTGCAACTATTTTGAAGGCATTTAGCTGGAATTTTGTCCACAAGCCATTATTATGGTTATTACTTTTCAATATTCACAAAAAATGAATAAAACCTTTGTCACCCTCCTTACACATGCTGTCTTGCTCAAGATAGATTATCTCTACTTTGGGGATTAGCCTGCTCTTCCCCCAGCTCAATATAATGAAGTGCTTCCATACAGAATACAGTAGTCCCCAGGTAGAGTCTGTGGCTTTTCTTCCTTTTTATGTCTGATTATACTGGCTTAAAACTCTCCCAAGCAAGCTCATTCTAAGGACTATGGAAATATATACATACATACACCTCACGTTGTCTTTGATGCATCTTCTTGGACAAGTGCACTTCCTTCTTCCATGCTCTGCTTTGGTGCTCAGTATTTACCTGTTGTCCATCCAAATCATGTGCTTGGCCATTTGTGGCTGAGTTTTGCCTGCGTGTGAGCTATTACAGCAGAGTTCAGACTGGGATGTGGAGGTGGGAATCCAGGATACTCTCCTGTCTGACAGGGTGCCCTATATTCCCTCCCTCTTATTCCGTTGGCTTGCTACCCCTCCTCTGTCCCCTCTGCTTTGCTGTTCTGCTGTCCCCCTTATGGATTCATTCTTCAAATTCCACCTTTGATAGAGACATAATATTATTTTCTAGCCATTAAGAATTTTTATCCCATAGGGTAAAATGGTGTTCCCCAGGCTCCTGCTGTCTTCCTCTTATTATTTTTTGCTTTCTTTTTGACAAGCTTCCAGTGTATTCTTTTTCAGCAGCTCTGCCTACTAATGCTATTAAGTGATGTGGTGCTTCATACATGTTAGTGCAGTGGCAGCAGTTTGCCAGCCAGCAGGTCATGTTTCCCGGAAAGCAATAGGGTTTAGCTCTGGGGAGCTAAATGTGAGGAGAGAACTGCTGCTTCTGCTGCTCTTCTAGCCTTAAAGGTTGTAGAACATAAGGGTACGATTGGGAGCTTGCTGCAAATTCAGTTGCAGAAAGAGAGGTGTAAACAAGAAGTACAACCAAAAGACCCACTGCTTTTGAGAGTACTTCTGTCTCCCAGCCTGCTTTTTGCATGGCCTCCATGAAGCCCAGTGGTATTAGAAGCACTCATCTCAGGACAGAAAGGCTGGAAAAAAATACCTTTACCCTTCCTCCTGCCTGCACTAGGAGTCTGCACAGCGGTGGTCGCAGTCTTCATTGCTGCTCAGGGCTTCTCTGCTTTTTGGACTTCTGGAACTTAACAGAGATATCGTTTCCATGAGTCAGAGAAGCCTCAGTGTTGAATAATGAAGGGAGCGGGCATGCAGAAGGAGCTGGCTCATAGGCTTTGGCCAGACCTTACACCAGGCATACAAACACCCATAGGAAAGAACAATAGTGCAGAAAAACATACCTATTCCTCAAAATTTTGATGCCAAAAATAGTATCTGTTGTACTAAAATTAATCAGCTTCCCTTTGTCAGGTCACCTATGTTGGTCATTAGCAGATGACCTCCTCCAGTCCTGCTGTTTTTTGGATGTACTTTCTGATACTGACCCCTGGAAACCCTATTTGTTTGGGACTGTTGCTGTGCTGCAGACAGTGGGTGTAAAATGGCTCGGTAGAGCTCAACAGTAAAAATCTAATTGTGTTATTCAATCATGCAATAACTTACTTTTATCTGTACAAATATGCAGCACAAATTACTAAATTCTTAACTCAGAGGAAGTATTTCATAATTTTGCTGAACTTTTTTGAAGAGAACAACTAACTGTTAATTTTCTCCTTACTGTATTTCTGCTATTTTTTAATGATATCACTTACATCTGAATGCTTCAGTGCCCATGTAATTTCCCTACTTGTATTTTTGAAAGAAGCATGACTAATATTTTCCAAATTATATACTATGGCAATTAAAGGGAAATGGGACCTATATGTGATTTCACTGAAGAAAAACAAATCTTTTTTTAGATTTAAAAAAACTCTTTTTAAAATAAACTTGCATTTCTTTAAGCTCCTGTCTCATTGACACCTCAAACTATAACTCACCTACCCAGCAGAACCCCATTAATTTCATACATTAGGGAATATCAGGGCAGTTCTACCCAGAAAGCAGGGTACATCCTATCCGCACGCTCGACATATAGCAGCAATAATCTGCAGGCATGCACTGTAATAACATTGAAGACAAATGAACTGTTACTCTTTGTCACTATTAATACCAAGTTCAGTATTCACCAAGTAGGGTCACCTTCACAGACCCTATAGAAGCAAACATATATGCGGATTTTCATTGTTGCCACCTCCTGCTATTTAGCTGTGATTCGTTAAGTTGTTCATGAAGCCACAGCTCTTGGAATAAGGGATTGCATAAGAATTTTAGCTTGGGTTGGCTAGCATTTTTGTTGTGGAAAATAGCTTGAAAATACAGTCCCTACAAGTCCAGAGTTCAAAAACAAACAATGAAATTCTAGCATTTATTTTTTTGAAATCTCACTATGTAGAGGGTTCAGAACAGATGATCTAAACAATTAAGTAATTTTAGGTAGTACACACAAGAACTAACGCTCACTTTAATCTTTGGGGGTCAAATGGTAATTTCATTGAGGTAAAATTCATGCCACTGAGTTCAGTCTGCTCCTTTTCTCACTGAATTTGAGCAAAAATACTGGCTTGGGGTTTTAAACCCTGATTTTGTTTCATCCATGTTTTAACATCAGCTG
The DNA here is from genome assembly GCF_036417845.1 of Apteryx mantelli. Lineage (NCBI taxonomy): Eukaryota > Metazoa > Chordata > Aves > Apterygiformes > Apterygidae > Apteryx > Apteryx mantelli. Next base: position 143,494,445 of record NC_089978.1, read on the forward strand.
AAATCCCAGTTTCATCTACTTTAATTGCTTATATGTTCTGTGAAGAGAGATGTTTTCCTGAAGTCTATCAGGGTCTTAATGTTAGTTAAAGTGGTCTTAAGTTGTGCATGAAGACTTGCAGAAGCACGAGCAGAGTGGAGTTCATCTTTTCCAAAGGATAATTTTAATCATAGCATCAGAGAGAATATGTCCCTCCAGTACATTTCTTAGTGCTTTGTATTGCCTTGGTTTCATTATCCCTCACACTGACTAGTGCTCTTCCCAGGAAGCGATATGCAAGGCAGATTTCTTTTTTCTTTGCCTTCCCTCTAGGAATGCCACTTCTCAGGTATGCCTCTTTTGCAACCACCACAACAAACAAACAGCCGTTCTTTGAAGCAGAAGCTGAGGGAAGAGAGAGCCTTGCATTATTTTAGAAATCCAGTGGGCTTGGCTGGTTTTGCAGCTTTAGGCAACTGTGTAGAAGGTATTGCTCTAAGCCAAAAGGGTGATCCAGGTCCTTTAGAGATCTTTTTTTGCCCCCCTTTTTTAAATCAAACAAACAGTAGTTCTTCATTTAAATAATCTTGATCATGATGTGAGTAGGAAGGCACCTTCCATAGTTAGCATCATGAGGGAGAAACCTGATAATTCATTTATTCCATGATAATAGCAGGGATAGCTTTAAGGTTTTTACCATCTGTGCTCCTAAGGGAAGGAGAAGCAAAGCCAATACAAATTTAACCTTCAGATTTATGCTTCTGTGCTTCTCCATTGTGCCTCTAAAGTTCTTCAAAAAAAATCCTTAACCATTTCACTACTGTAAGAGAAGAAAAGCTACAGCTTCCAGATTCCACTTCTATTTTATATCTGCAGGATTTAATTTAATTTTAGACTTTAATAACTATTCAAGGCAAGATATATATTTAGTGAGTGTTGAGTTTGATCTCATCTGTTTGTCTATGTGACCAAAAATACCCAAATCTAATGTTAAATGATGAGTCTATCTTTAATGCTTTATCTCCTAGCAAGTAATCTCGCTGTATTACAGAATACACAAATAGAAAATGCAGGATCTCATTTATGGCAACTGCTTTTACAAGGGCAAAACTCCTGTTGAAGTGGAAGTGGCAACCTCAGACAAAAAGAAATTGATAGCTAGGTTATATGCCATCATTTAGGATAAAAAGGTGTATAGATTTGAAAGTTCATTTTGGGTTTATGGACAGGTATCCTAGGAGAGATCAGTGACATCTGAAAGTGGGCAGATGATCTGCAAGCAAAATGTAAGTTTACTAGGTAAATCACAGAATCGCAGAATGGTCGAGGTTGGAAGGTGCCTCTGGAGATCATCTAGTCCAATCCCCCTGCTCAAGCAGGGTCACCTAGAGCAGGTTGCCCAGGACCCTGTCCAGATGGGTTTTGAATATCTCCAAGGATGGATACTCCACAACCTCTCTGGGCAATCTATGAAAAGTGTATGAAATGTGAAATGTGTAAAGATCAAAAGGTACCGGCTTCCAAAAAGGGTCAGTGATTCTTACTCTTCCAGTCCTCAAGTGGGAAGGACTGGATTTCCTTGGCACATTGTAAAATGATTAAAACACTTCAAGGTTAAAAATCAAAAACTGAGGCAAAGCTGGGGGCAGGCTCCAGAGAACAGAACTGGTTCTGAGAGCCTTGGATGGGATCATGTGAAAAACTAGGTACTTCTTTGCTTCCATTTTATCTAGGTTCCTATCAGACCATGTGTTTTTATACTGTGTCTGAGTACTTGCTAATTACACTGCAAATGTTTAATCATCAGTACTTTCCTATGAGCTTGCATGGGTGTTTTTAGGAGCAAAATGCTCTTCTCACTCATGACTAGACAAAAAAAAAAAAAAAAAAAAATCACCATCCACTTTTTTTCTGCAGAAGATTGAGTTTAGCCTCATCCAGTTTAGAGTTCAGTTTAGCACTGTTTAATATCTTTGGTAAAACAAGCTTTACAGGGGAAAAAAAGAGACATTTTTCCTGTTGACCTACTTACTAATGGGTATCATGGGATTCTTTGGCCATGTTGCAGAGTAATGTGGTGTAAGGGTGTAAAGTCTGGTCCACAGAGCAAAACAGCAATATGGGAACACCTGAACTATAATTCACATGATACACCATTGCAGCATTTCCAAAACTCTGATGAGTCCTACCATAAATAATCAAAACATGGCTATATTTAGATTAACTGTGCCTTGAGAACAAAGGCACTTAAATTAGGCCTGCATGAAGCAGCTTGGATCTGCAAGTGTTGTGATTGTGTCTGAGTGGCTCTGAATGGCGTGGACTTAGCTGCTTTCACTCATCTTGACTGAGGAAATTTCAGGCATCACAGGAACAGGGTAACTGGCCTTTCTTTTCCCCTTAATGTTGCCCTCTGTGGTCTAATTTGCTGTAGGTAATGTTTCTACTTTATGCAGGTTATCTACTCCTCCATCACAGAAGATAAAGGAGAGCTGATTATAGATGCCTCTCATTTTTCAAATCAGCATATTGAGGCTGTGGTATTTCAGTGAAAAGTTGAAGTTTTCCAAGGAAAATGTGGAGGAAGCACTTGTTTTCATTCTCACCAACATTTCCTGTGGGGGAAAAACCCCCCTGCAGTTTCTGACTCTCTCTTTCCTTTCAGCATCGGTTACCTGTTTTGGCAGAAACCAAACTGGGTAGGGCTGACTCTCCCCTTCCCCCTGTGCACAGCTAGGTAGAGAAATGAGAGGGGTGAGCCTCACACTGCTTCCCACTCCTTATCCCCATCTCCTTGGCAGTGGGAGCACCCCATTGCTTGCCAAGAGCCCTAACAGAGCACCTTCTCCATCAAGAAGTGACAAAATAAGGAAGAAACTCTCTGCTGCTAGGACAATACATCTCCGTAAAAACTTTTGCTAAGAGGCATCTCAAGCAAATCATGTAAGAGTTGTGATACAAATTTTTTTCCTCTCCAAATTCAGTAAGAAAGTCTCTAGTGGGAAGGGCTTCTAAAAAAATCAGTGTGGAATGTTTTTGATAGCTGGTTTTGTTTTGGACAAAAAGGTTAAGTTCATGCCTTATGAACTGCCTATATAGGAAAATAATTGGGACCCCTTTTCAAGGAGATCCAAAGCCCCTGACACTTTCAACTGAAAACCACAATCTTTTCAATTTTTGTTTGCCACGAACTGGAAAATTATACTCTTGGGATTTTTTTTACTAAAATCTTGAAATTATACGTGAGAATAGAGGTCATAGTTTAGCTCTACTACACACTGCAATAAGAGCAGTGCAAGGTCATATCATTATTATGTCATTTTTTGTTCATTTGTTACAGTGGAAAAATTCTTAATACATAGTTATGTGTCCTTTATGTTGGATAAAGAGCTGGGTAATCTCTTAGCATTGACTTGACACTGTGGGAGGTCAGCTCAAATGAACCTGAAAACTCAGGTGGAAACAATCAAATTCTTCCATAATGTCAGGCTACAACCGAAACATCTGAGTTTGGGGCAGGTTTCCAGGAGGCCTGTCCAATCCACCTGGGAGGCCTGGAAGGGAAGGCTGGCAGTCCAGAAGACAAGGGTCACAGAAAAGGTTTGCAGATGTTGACAATCATTATGGCAAACTTGAGCTAAGATCCAAACTGGTAATAGAAGAGAAATGAAACAGAATAGAGCAGAACAGAAAATATTCTATTTGAATAAAACAGAAACCAGACTAGTTGCTTGTCTTCAAGTTTCATTAGGTTTATTTTACACAACTCTATTGACAATATTTCTTATTCATCTATGAGAATTGGCATGGAGTAAAATCTATTCACTAGGTGCCTTAGACAATGAAATTTTTATTTACTATGGTCTTAATCTTATACTCATTTCTCCTCATTCCTTGAGAAGGCAAAAGTCCTACTGAGCTTGTAGCAGGACTTGGGCTTGTATTAACAATATGAGTTTTGATATATGTGTGTGCGGGGTTAGTTTTGGGGCAGGTGTTTTGCTTCATGAGAGCTGACACTCCATTATCACCTCCCACTGGTAAAATACAAGAAATCCAGCTTAGCATTGAAATACATGGAAAATTGGAGTCTAGTTCCACTATGATTTTTTGTAAGTTGACTAATTGTTGTCCTTGAATTAAGAATGCGTAATCAGCTTCATGCCTGATATCTTTAGCTTTCTCTTGTGGTCCATAGGGAATTGCAGGGGAAAAAAAAACCCAACAAACAAGCAGTAATACATTCAGATAATTGCACGACATTATAGCTGGGAGGAAGAACTGTCTTCCTAATCTCTATCTGGATACTGTGAAGGAAAAGATTTCATGAGTGTGTTTTTCTGTCTAAAAGAGGAACTTGATAGTTTTTTCTGTGTGTAGGTATGATCATAAACATGCCCTTGAGTCTTCCTATTTCAAGGTTAAATAAAAATACTTGTTCAGGCTTCTGCCATGTAAATAACCTGTATAGAAATAGGAGAATCACATTTTACCTTCACCAAAAAAGGCACAAATACCACATGTACACAGGATGATTTGCTTAGCTTGCAGGCTATAATATAAGCATTTTGCTAAGGAAGGGTTAAAATTATATCAGAAATCTTGAGCATTCTCATTGATGTGTTCCTCTAAAACTCATGTTCTTAAAAGATAGGACACCAGGAAATGACTTAAGAGCTCCTTTTTATGAAAATCCACATAGTGCACAACAGTCCTCTGAAATAAATGTCTGGGGTACCATAGCAAAAAAAAGTCACTAACTTATGAAAAGTTCAGTAAAGCCATACAAATATAACTCTTCGCTGAAGAGAAGAAAGCTGGGAAATGGGGATAGATCACGTCCACATGGGCTGGAGGGACAGATGTCTGTCCTGGAGTCTGGAGTGCAGCAAAACTTGACTGGCTGTAACTTGTGACGCATGTCATATATTACAGGATTGCATAGCCTTTAATTCCTTTGCCTGGCTGTAGCCTGTTCCCCATGCGACACTCCTGTTTCTACATCCTAGATGGGGCTCAAGGGAAAAGTGATTCAAAGTAGAAATGATTCAGGTCCCTCAGGAATCGGTAATAAACGTTTAAAAACTCTCTGCTTTACGCTTTGTAGACTCAAGAAATATTGTCAAGGTCTGAAAAATCAGAGAAACATAAAGCAAGAATATCAAGGAAGAAATTCTGATTTGAGCTGAACTTATTTTAGAGCTGAAATGATTGTCACCGAAGGCATAACACTGACTGAAATTGGACAAGGCTGAATTGTACTCTACTCAGGCATTTGACAAATAGTTGTGTAGGTATCCTAGAAGTTTTCGGTTTATCTAGCAAATCAGTGTACCTCTGTCTACAGCATTGTTAAAACAAACGTAGGTCTCTCCAGCAAATGGAAATCTACCCCTGCCACTCTGTTACAAAGATCCTCGATCCTTCCTAAATCCTGCTGGAACAGTAGCCCTCAAAACGTTGCGAAGTAGCAGAATGAGTTGATACTAGACCAACACCACTCTGTGTCATGTGGCCAGGGCATTTTTGATGACTGGTAGAAAACCAAAGCCAGATTTACAGTCAATTATTGAAGTGGGGCCCTGCACCCACAGACTGTCACTCTAGTGATGGGAGCGTGGTATAAATCTTCAGAATGAATGGTTTATGTGTTGCAATCACATATTTTTCCTGGAGAGCTGTGGAAAAAATACGCAGGAAAGCAACAAACTTCAAACTTTAAGTAGACAATAGCCTCTCTGGAAATAGTTTGGCACAGGTATTTTTTTGTTATCTTCTTACCCATTACTAATTTGATGACCATCCAGAAATCCCATTTTACATCGAGGTGAGAAGGTTTTAACACCTCTTAGCCAATCATACCTAAAATGACATGCCCTTACTAATGCACTTTATCCTTAAAGAAACAAAGATTTTTTTTCCAAATATAGGTTTCCTGATGTTGCCTAGATACAAATTTATGTTCCTGCTCCCTACCCCTCCATCACGCGTTCCAGGTTGGTGGATTGCTAGGCTCAAGTCCTCGAGCTGAGTCAAGCAGCTTGGTTTGCAATCATGCACGTTAGCGGCATGCTTCTCCGTTATTATCCACAGGGTTAGCCACGGATTTGGTTTGACAAGCCATAACTAATTTATTTGAAATAAATTATATGAAAGCGGTTATCATATTAACTGTGCTCACAGCTCTGCCTCTTGTATTGTATGTTTTGTTTCTTGTCTCCAGTTGTAATATATGTTTTTTAGATTGTGTTTTACCTAGGTGCTAAGGATTAAATCATGGCTTTTTAGTTTCTAGTGTAATTTAATTTTATACTGTCTGAGCAGCCTTCATTTAAGAGTCTCAAAGTGCTTTAAAAATATTCCTTAATGAAGCTTCACTAAATTTGAGTGATGGAGGTAAATATTATTAGCATTATTATTGGTTTTAGAGGTAGATGAAGAGAGGGACAGAGAGCTGTAGGGTATTGCCAATGCTCACCAGGAAGTCATTGGTACAGAAATCAGGAGCAGACTTGATCAAAAAAGGGATTTAATTTTGCATGGAAAATAGCTACTAGCAATTTTTGACAAAAATATCTAAAGCTGACAATTGCTACAATAACCATTTTTTCAGTTGTCAGTCAAAACTTTAATTTTCTGAGAAAAGGAAATAAATGTTAGAAAAGAGCAAACACTTTGCTTTTTTTTTCTTTTTTTTGACAAAGATAGTTGACCAGTTACATTCAGGACAAACAGAACACACACATATAGATAAATTAAATGTTCTTTGAAGAACTCTTGTGATTCAGGTTCAGATCTTCAGATAGTCTTACACACCTATCTTCCATTGGTATTTTTTTAAATTAATAGAAGACTATCACTCAACTTAGCACAGTACCTAGCTCTTTTATAATATTTTCATATTCTTTGGAAATTCAGTAGATTTTGCTCCTGTAGCTTGTTTTGGTGGTTCTGAAAACCTCTGTGTAAACGTTGGAAGTTGAATCATGTCATTTTTTCATTCAGGTCAGGTTTAGTGTCATCTATGTTCTGGTTCCTTCCAATCTGGTGTCAACAAAAAGTTTCAACAAATGGTTCAGTTTTGCTTTGAGATAAAATAATCTTTATTCCAGTCTGTGTTTGGTTTGACAGCCTGGTTTTAATTCTGTTTTTGATTTTATTTGCATTCTCATTCTCTCTCTTTCTCTCATGATCTCTCGCTCCCCCCGCCCCCCCCCTTTTAAAAGACGAGGGAAAGTGTTAGGAAAGGCTTGATCTACAAAAAGTTACTTTAACTTTTTTTTAAGATTTTTTTTTAAATCTTTCCAGTTTTCCACACAGCATCTGCTTCACAGGCCACCCGGTGTAGGCTTATGGGCCACCCAGTGCTCCAGCAGATGCTGAGCGCTTGGGAAGTGAAACATGGCTCTGTCACCATCAACATTTGCAAACACATTTAGCACCGCAGCCTCTTCTGGCTTTGGATTTGACCCAGGACAGTGACCATACGGGTGGTTTCCAGTCTGCAGGCTTGTGCCTGACCTTCACTCCACCTCCAGCAAAATGCGGGGATGTGGGGCAGCCTTGGGTGAGGAAGATGCTTCAAAGCTCCCCTGGCTTTACCAACACCAGTGGCACACAGCACCTCTGATTGCTCTGCAGTGTGGAGATCAGGACCCTTTACACAGACCCACACTCACATAAGCACCTTTTTTCTCAAGGCAGGGAGATCAACTTACCTGTGCACCAAATTTACAGCCTCAGAGTCGCCAAAGGGACTCGTTTTGATGGTCTCCACCAGCCACATTGCAGCTCTGTGGCAGTGACGCTTACCCTATGCAGCCAGCTTCCTCCCTTCTGCTGCAAGTCACTTGTTCAAAAGCATGAAACAGTGCCTGCTGCGGTTGGAGGAGAAGCTGGGCTTTATTAATTACACTTTAGGAGCACATGAAAAATTAATAATTGTACTGCTAACACTGTTAACATATGCACCATTTCAGAGTCTGGTTTGTAAAACACTGATGAAATATTAAATGGTCATTGCAGCACCAAGTAAAAATGGAAGGATTATTGCTGTCTTGCAGACCTGCTTAAAAAAAATACAAAATAATTTCTTGTATTACACTGGAGCCAAACTTCAGGAAGGATATACACACTCCAGGCTTCAGGTGCTGATGGCATTTCCACATCGAATTAGATCATTAGAGATTAGATCATCCATTAATCCTCAAGGTTTAGGGTGATTAGCTGGTAATCTGTATTTACCCCTATAAGGCTAAGAGTCACCCCAGGAGGCTCCTTTTCCCTGCAGCATGCGTAAAAGTCTCGAAGGAGAGGTAACACAGAGGCTCTGCTCTGTCTCCAGATCAGAAGCACGAATATGCCACCCTCCCTCAGCCAGGGATTCATTTTTCCACCCGTTTTGCAGCCAAAGCACTGTGGCTCTCGCTTTGCATGGCTTTCATGTCTTTTTATGGAACTAAATTCCCTCCCACTGAGACAAGCTGGCTTTTCTAATTGTCTTTCATTTTTGTGTGTGTGAATTTAGTGATCACAAAAGGAGCTGCACTGACAGGCCTGGAGACTGAAGGTCCCTGTTTAACTAGAGAGCAGGTGCAGCGTGGATGGAGATGTCGATGTCCCTTGCATGCTGCCCCACTGATAGACCTCCCACCAACTTGGATGACTGGGTCTGAAGGAGAAAAAGGGGAAAAAAATGAGGGGTGGCCCAGTCTTTGTAGTGTGTTGTTAATGGAAGGAGCAAAGGTCCAGGGGAAAAATGTTCTGAGTTGTAGAAAGTGACTGTTTACTGAAGAGAAGATATAAAATAAAAAAAAGGAGGCAGCCTGCTTGCCATGGCAGTGCAGATTTCAATATGAAAATGCCTTTGATGTTCAGAAGGATGTCTATTTAAAACTGGGCACAGGGAGATCCTCTGTGGCAGAATTTAATCTTAGTCCAGCAAAACTCAGATTGGGATGTCCAGAGAGAAATTCCCATGCTTCCATTCTTCCCAGTGTGAACAAACAAGGACAAGGCTAGTGTCCTCTCTCCTAAGTATTCCTCATGGTCCTCCTAAAGGAGCTCTATTTGCACTTAATTTCCTTTAATTGACTCACTTCTGACAGGCCATAGTGATTTCTAATCTTTTAAAACACTTTTTGCCTGTTTTTCTTTAACCTTGTTTCCTCTGTGAGCATCTCAGAGGTACATCCTCTTGCCTCTAAAGAAGCTAATATATCGTCCATGCTCCCAAAAGCCAATAGAAGCTATTGATACATATGTGAATGAAAGCAGAAGACAGCCAGAGTAACTGAAAGAAACAGCTGAATATTTAAAAATCTAATGCAGAATATTAGGCAAAAATCAGAGCTTTGGAGAATCAAACCAAGTTGCTCTTTTTAGAAACAAGCCGGTACTGCAAACACTTTATCTGATGCTACCGAAGCCAACAATAATTTTGCCATTGATTTCAACAGTGGGAAGAGCTGGCTGTCTCTATGAGGCAAAGCCTGTGGTTACAGATGAATTGAAAAAAATAACTGAAATTAGGGTAAAAATGTCAATACTTTGAAGAAAGGAAAGAAAAAAATTGAGTGTGAAAAATGTGCTTTCAGTAGTTAGCATTCAATATAAAATAATGCCATATTTTAGAAAGCTTTTTGTATGTGAGAAACTTGGTACAAGTGAGTATTCCCACTGAGTGAACTAGGCCTACAGAAAACCTCTGCTAGGACACCTGAGTCTTGGCCTTGTGCCCAAAGAAACAAATAGAGATTCTGCCATTGCATTTAGTGGAACCAAGACTGGGGAAGGGACCAAACTGTAACACTGTTGCTCATCCTGAATAATGCTGTATATCACGAATAGCCCCATTGGGCTCAGTGGGAATTACTCATAACATAGATGTTATTCAGCACGAGTGAGATGATTGCAATCTGGCCTGTAGAAAACAGCATCTGAGCCTCTAACATGCCTTAAAATTGGCAAAGAATCGCACAGTGATGGGCTTCCCAGGGAGTTTTATTAGAATTTGGGGGATGTTTTGGGGAAGAAGCAGTTGGAAGTTTATAACAGGATCGATGAGCCAGGAAGAGCTAATCACATTGATTTACAGGAGCGGAGCAAAAGAAGACATATCAGACTGGAGACCAGCCTCTTTACTGCATACTGTGAATACGATATTGGCAAGGGTATTGCAAACAGATTAAGATCAGCTGTTGAGGAAATTAGACTCAAAAGTGTGGATTCTCTGAAAGATCATTTGATTTTAAGGAGTCACATGATTTATTATGGGAGAAAAGGGAACATGTTCCCTACTCTCAATCCACAACCATCTGAACCGTACTTGATCAAGTAAGAAAATGATTTGACCGAGTTGGCCAGAGATTTCACCGGGTAGGTTTATCGCGAAGAAAATGGAGATCCATAGTTTACAGCTCTTTGATCCATTTTTATAGATTTGGGGGGGGGGGCATTTTTTGATCATCCATTTTCATCAACTTTTTTCTAATGAATACAAAGCCCACTTGCACTTCGGATGTGCAGCTTGTCATGGTAAAAACGTCTCAGCTGAAAAAGAACAGACATATTGCTAGAAAATGCGCCTAGAAAGAAGTTTAAGACATGACACCAGTACATGATAAAGTAATTGCTGAGAATGAAAGGAAAAACATAAAACAGCTGTGTTCCAGAAGTGACTTTAGTGGTGAAAAAAAGACCTGAAAAATCTAACTTGTGTCAGATGGTGCAGTATAATTAAGTGAGATGTGGATGCCATGTGTGCAGATGATGTCAGTGCCAGCATATGATGGATAGTGATGGACAGCATCATCAGCTGTCATCACTGTGCAGCAGTGTAGCTTACCTTGAGCCAATAACATGAGAAGTATTTTATTTTGGTCACTGATGAAGACAAACTTGCTGCTCTGAAGTTCAACAGCACCTGCGAATGCTGTAGAAGGGTGTCTACTTAGGGAAGTGCAATGCTGGAACAAGAGGAGAGGTCCTGTGTGATGAAAGAGGACCTTACATTCAGGTCTTCCATCTGATGCTTAAATTTGGCTTCTCTAAGTCCCTAGATCAAGAATGCAAGTACCATTGCACCAGTCAGCCATGAGGGCACCCTATCAGCAGTCACACAGTAGCAAGAGTGTGTCACTTTCCCATTCTTTGGCATCCAGTAAAAAGACATCAGGTCACCTCTTGCCATCCTTATCCAGGTAGAAGCTCTTGTTAAAGGGGCTTTGATCCCAAATCAGAGATAGGCCTGTATTTTCAGTGAGCTTTACATCATCTTCAGTTTCAAATGCACAAGCAAGTTATTGCAGCACAATAAATCACTGCACATAGCTGAGTCATAGTCGCTTACTGTGTGCACATACTGCTAATGTATTTCAGTTTAATTTAACCTTCTTGCCTTGTGTTGAAAGTGGACTCAATAGCTGGTCACTTACCTCTGGAAGGCGTATAGGAATCTGGCTGTGGACAGCAGGATTCAGATCTTTGTGCCAGGAATGCATAAGAAATGTAATAAGTGCAGGGTTCTCTGTGGCATGGCTTTTATCTCACATCATAGCCTATATTAATTATTAGCATGACTATATTTTTAAAAACTGCTTAAGCAATAGTAGGCTGCATTTGCATGCCAACAAATATAATTAGATTGGTTTCACTTGGCACAGATCTGACTGTACTAGCTACAGACAGGCAATGATCACCTTCTGCTGAAGAAAAGGAGGGCAGAGAAGCAGAACAGAAACTCTGGATGAGAAGCATTAGTTAATGGTATAATGTGCATGTTGTAGTCACTCCTGTTTTTCTACTTTTCCTTTGTAGATAGTTACATAACTAGTTTGGATTTAGCCTAAAACACAAGTCTCTTTAGTAGACATATAGGGTAAACCAGGGTAGTTTCATTTCCATTTAAACTAGATAAGGTTTAGGACATTAGTTTATTCTCTTTGCTGCTAGGAGTTGCATACAAAACACTGAAATCTGCATAAACGATATACTTCTAGAATAAGTGAGTTTAATAAGCCAGCTCTATTTTTGCACCTACATGTGAATTGGGTCTTAACATGTGCATTTGTTTGCCAGTTACATAACCAATTTGAACTGTAATAAGCTACATAAAAGAAAACATGAATTTCCTGTGAAGAGAGCAAAGATTTTATCCTGAATCTTTTCTGCAGGTAATGAGGTTGCTGTCTAGATACATTGCATTCAGTCTTTATTCTCTTTGATGGAGTGCTATGTTTCTGCTCTTTTGCAGTTTTCCTAGATACCAAATAAAAGCATGCTTCCAGTCTGGTCAATGGCTTGGAACACCCCAATTTTAGTGACAGAACTGGGAGCTAAGGCCAGAGCTCCTGAATACCAGTTCAGGGTCTTAATCCAAAACCTGTCCTGCCTCTTCAGCCAAGTCTTATATATTATGTGCAAAGAATATTTCAAAGCAAAGCTGAAGGTCTGGCTTGACTCGACAGTGGTGAGGAAATTCTGAATTAAAGCTGTCCTACTACTTTCAGCTTACTCCCCCATGTTGTAGTCAACGATGCATAAGTGCAATATTTTGGAACAAAGGGATGAAATAAGAGGGAGCCTTTGTGAGAACTGTTCTTTCGTTAGTTGGTGCAAGTCAGAGCTTTAAGGTGACCATAATTTTTTTCAGTTTTGTTAATGATAGGTCAGATGTTTCAGAACTGTACTTTGCACTTTGCTCCCACTCACGTTATTTCCTTTCTCCACCATGGTGATTTGAGAGAGAAAAAAAAAAATCACTTTGTGGCACATCAATATTTGTCTCAATACATTGTCTTGTATGATGACTCACCGTCAAAATAGTGCTGCAGTAACATTTGACATGCCACACTGCAACAGCTCCTGAACTGCTACAATGTGCTATTTTCATCCATAAGATTATGGGAGAATTAAAAAAGCAGATCTTTTGACACAATTCAGCATAGCAACTTCAGTGTATTGTGCTACTTTATACCACAGAGTCGCTACTAAATGGGCTGTTTGACATCATGCATTATAAAGGATTTAGAGGTGTCATGTAAAAGTACTTTACAGTCTTTATGATGCAAATAAAAAAGGATGTATCCTGGAAAAATATTAGGAGTATTGGAAACACCATTAGTCCAAAGGTGTTTCTTTGCATAGCCATGCCATGTAGTCAGGGTCAACTCCTGGTCCTTGTTAATAACGGTAATTAGGGCAAAGCAATGGTTTTGTAACAGCTAAAAGAGCCTTTATTCCAGCAACATTAAAACAACAGGTGCTGCAAGCCAAACAGCTGTTAGAAAGAAATACATAATTAAGAGCAAATAATAACGCTGAACATTTAGATAGTACATTTCGCTCATGTCTTTCAAAGTTGTGTTATCTGGCTACCACGCAGGACAATTTGCATAACTATATATTTCCGGTTCACTTAAAGACAGTTGTAATCTATCCACACTTGCTTGTATTTCCTTCACAGGTGACAAGAAACAGTGAAATGGGGTAATAATAGATTTGAAGCACTGGTAGCAAAATATGTGAAAAAGAGATTTTAGTAAGCAACAAACACAAAGTAGTACTATGTAGACAATTTAAAAAATGTGAACGCCAGCTGTTAAGGGTGAAAGAATTCTCCTTTTGCTCTGTGGATGTGTGATCTTACATCTCACAGGGGGTCTTGCCCCATTATCAAGCCCCAAAGACCTAAAAGTTCTCTCAACACCAAAGTGCTACCTACCTTGTGCTTAGTTTATATCGCACTTATTCAATGCTGAGAAATCCTGTTCATCTTTCCTAACCACTGCATGGAGCTCCTGTCTTCTTGATTACCTTCCTTAGCATGGATCTTTTTTTGGTTTCGAAGGACCCTTCTCCTGCCTGCATGCAGCTATCTTCTAGGTCTTTAAATTGGAGAGAGAAAAGCCACTTCAGCCCCAAGGTGCAGATTTTGAAGCCACCTCTTGCAGGTCATAAATCTTTCCTTCAGGCTAGCAGTTCTTGTGCTTTGGCTCCTCCCCTGTTCTTCTGAGAGCTGCCTTTCTCTCTCTCTCTCTCAGGCAACACATTCTGATGGTGACAGGTTAGCCAGCAAAATGGATGGATGGGCCTTGCTTCTGGCTGCTAAGTCTCTTGTAATGCTCTAGTCTTTGTCTTGTCTTTGGCAACGGAACTTGCTGTCCTCCAAAGGGTGAGAATGCTCTCAGGAGCAGGTTTCTGCCAACTCATCATGCAACACATTATTTAAAGACAGGTAACACCCAGGGACAGAATAAATATGTTCTCTAGGAAACTAGGGTAAAATTTCCTTCTCACAGCTCATTCCCTTTTGTCCCTTGGACACTTGGCATTTCTTGAGTTCATTGTTTGTCTTCTTCTTAATTTTCCTGAATCGGAGGAACCAAGCAGTTCAGACGTACAGCAAATAGCCCGCTGTTCTCACCACGACCTCCTGTGGTCGCAGGGCAGGGAGTCCAGTCTTTCAGCTTACCAGTTGGTCATGCCAACTCAGAGGAAAAGGGTGATCCACTAGTTGGGCTTTTTGCCCAGGTCTCTTGAGCTCTGGGATTCCCTTTCTGCTCTACTATAGGTTTTTTCTGTAAACATCTCTGTATTATAATGCCTAACTTTTATGCAACAGGCTTCCAGAATAAGGTCCCTCTACTGAGTTAGGCACTCTAGCTGTAGAGAGAGTACAGATATATAAATACATATACATGTATGTATACGCATATGTAAGTATACATGTGTGTGTGCAATATGTATGTGTGTGTGTGCATACAAGTGGTACTGTTCTCTATGGAGTCTGCGGAAGAGCTGGCAGCTAGGAAGAGCCCACATGCCCACTCAGGACAAGGAAGATGACATGCTGAGGTCAGGGCTGCTTTTGAAATCCCACGCTGTCTGCCAAAACTCAAGGAAAGACTTCTCTGTTTTAAACCAGTGGCATTAACCCTTTTCACTATAAGTGAGGGTTTGATTCCCAACCTCTGCAGAGAGTGCCTGGCCCTTAAGTCGAAGACTAGTCTGAGGCAGGAGCAGCTTTTCTGCTGCAACCGTTCTAATTTACCTGGCATAGAAAAAAGAAAACAAATCTCTGGCGAGTGAGAGAGAATGAACACCGACATAAAACTCTGATGGAGCTCTTGTAGAAGACCAGAAAGGTAGATCTCAGTTCAGAATAGAAAACTCAAGTTGGGCTTTTCACATACAGTGTAGTTCTCTGTTGGTATGTCTTTATTCTCAGTGGCTGTAATCAGACTAGGAAGGTGATCTCAGTATATTCTGGCTGTGTTTCTGAATAAAAACTACCACCGTCACTGTGTTTTCTGTGGAGCCTGTGTGGGTGGGAGGTGGTTAAACCAATACCATGATAGTAGGGTCCAGGACAGCATCACAGCCAGGCAAGGGAGGCAGAAGCCTGGAGCCTTGCTGAACGCACTGGAGCATGCATGTTTGGCAAACACCTCCACAGGTGTTTTCTTGTCCTTCCTAACAGAAATTTTAGAAACCTTTAAATCCTTGACAGGTTTCAAAATCAGATGCATAACTGAATTAAAATGACCACAATGGCAGTTTCTAACAGGAGATCACAACGTAATGACCACAACACAAACAAGACAACAGAACAGCCAGAAAGTTCCCTCTTGTATGTTCATGCAACAAGAAGTTTTGAAGCAATCTGCTGCTCTTTAAGAGTTCATGATTTTAATTTGAAGCATGAGTAATAAAGAGAGATTCCATTGAGTTCAATTATATAAGTGAGAGTAAAGATTGTGTGGGGTTTGTATTGGCCCAGTGATTAAGATGGTAAGTGGAATATCTCTTGTAGTTCAATGTTTTCTTCCTTCAGAAACTTCTTTGGACTTCTTGGTTGTAAGATTATAAACCATTTTCAGAAATTATCTGTGTCAACTTTCCTTTTAGGATTAAAATATACTAACAAGAACATACTTTCTTTGGTGGAGGAAAAGGCTTTTTTTGACAATTTTCTGAAATAATCCGTTCAGATGACAGAGAAATAGCAGTTTGGTGTTTCTGTTTCAGAGGTTCACTCCACCAATGGTAATGTTCTCTCTGTCAGAAGGCGAAGTTGCTGGATGCGGTGATCCCGTGCTGCTTTTGTCTAACATCGGACATGTAATAAAGGCTTATGCAGCACTCTGGGTTTGTGAGAGACCATTTACAGCTGCAAGGCAGGACTGCTGCTTCTTTGTATGGTTTTGGCAATGCACTGAGGTATTAGCTGAGCAGTCGTAGGTAGGGACTCTGTTAGTGAGATGGAGTCCTCTTCTGGACTCAGCTGTCCCTAATGCTCCAGGCAAAATCTCACTGGTAGCTCAGACCAGGTTAAACTGTTTAGGCTGATCCAGGTGAGTTTTGCCTGGAGCAAATTAGGAAGCACTTGTAAAACCTACTCTGTCAGCAGATTAGGGAGTGTGCTAGCTTTGGGTTAGGGAATCTTCTCCTGGTGTAGCTATATGCAGAAGACCCCTGTCTGTGACCTCCAAGCAACTAAACAGCAAGGTAATTCCTATCCCAAGATTGCCTGCAAATCTTCTGTTGTTGATATAGGCACAGCAGCGGAAGTGCTATGTTATGGGAATAACTATTGTTTATTCCCATACAGGAAAGAAAAGGAATAAAAGGTACGGTGATATAAATTGCCTTAACACTACTTTAACTGGGTGTACAACAATGATTATGCCAATATGACAATATCTTTTGAAAGAAATTACACACCAGTGTAGTTATTCATATACAAAACCTGTGTTTAGAACTGCTCTGACCACAGGTGGTCCTGAGTTTGTGATAGACATAACTCCTTACTATGATGCATCAATATTACAATGTTGTACTCTATTAAAGTAGTCAGAATAGAGAATCAGCTTTTGATGAAGGTTTATCAAATTTAATTGCATATTCTACATACTCATTTGGATGCATAGGCCTAGACTTGCAAATGCCGAAAATCCCAAGTTATTTTGAAAATCTGGTTACTTAAATGCCCAAGTAGGATTCTGACTACTGGGTACTCCACTGATAGTACTGTCCAGCAGGGAAAAATCAACCAAGAAGGGAAATTCTCACCTGAAAAATGTTAATGGATAAATTAGTGTGTGCTGAAACAAGTGCTGTCATACTGGTTTTATTATGCATGAAGGCAGAGTGACTTTGTCTTTTTGTTCTGAATCCAGAACTGTGTTTGAATCTTCCTCTTGACTTGTGCCAAAGGCCATCTCTTGTTTGTTCATTGAGGAATGTGGAGAATTGGGAACAGCTGGGTATGGTGCTAGTCAGACTAAAAGTTAGCCCTTGATTGCCATTGCTTATTAACAGTGGTGTTGGCTACCCGAAAGGGTTGCCAAGATAATGGATGGCCGTGGATTGTCTCTAAAGTAAGATTTCTATTAAGATTCTACTGACTGCTTGTAAAGGATTAATACATGACAAACCGATGCAATAAGCACACAGTTGACCTGAGAAATCTGTGTTAAAGTGGTAACTGTGCAGCCATGCAACCCTCTTGCCTACTGATTGCTGACAAACTGACCATATCCATAAAGCAATTTTTAGATCCTTGTAAATGTACATGCGAGGTGTCTCTGTTTTTGTTCGCTGGCTTTTGATTGTATGTGTCAAACTGTCAGGCTAAATAGACACACAAAACCATGAGGATTCTCCAAACTGCATGCACATTTGGAGTCCCCAAGCTGCTTCAGAAGTTTCAGTAGTGGCACAATAAATCTGTTCCTAGCTTGATGTGGAATTAGGACAAGCAAAGTAGTGCAAAAATGAAAACTATGTACATAATTTACCTGAAATATCTGTGGTGTTAAAAACCATCACCAAAGCTTCTTTTGTGTTTGACTGATGCTATATTTTAAGGTGGGAACTCCATTTCTGCTAGAATTCACTCAGTTGGCAACATGGTACTTCATCAATATTTGCTAGTTTGGATTCAGCCTGCTTTGCCTGAAATAGATTTTTAGTCCATCTATGTAGAGGGGAAGATGAATGGCTTTATGCTGCTTTTTGTCTCCTTCCCCAACACTTGGGACTTCTCCAGGCCACAGGAATCCCCCAAACAAGTCAGAATGATCTAAAATCAAAACTCTTTGAATGGTGCAGCAGTGAACCGTACCTCCCAAGCTTCTCCACCAGGCATGTTGCCAGACTGGGTTTTGAAATGGGGGCTGTCACCCCATTGACTCTGTAAGGTGCGCAGTATGTAGCAGAAGGGTGACACAGAAAGTGGTCAATGAGAACTGAGAAAACTGTCATACAACCTGTAAAAGTGGTGCTGGACCTGATGCTTCATTGGAAAAATGCTTCAGAAGTGCATGGGGGATTCAGGTGGCTCCCTGCTTTACTACCTCATCTGGCCTCTTGTCACCATCCCAGTTTCAGCTCCCTGAATCTTCCAAAATCCAAGATAACAACTAGCCGGGAAAAGCAATACCTTACCCATTTAGCTAAATTCCTTAGCTTTAGCAATACTGAACAGGATTTCGCCTTTGTGCCTCGGTTCCATGTTTGGAAAATAGGAATAACAACACTCTGGCATCACTGAGGTGTGCAGTGGATGAACATGTTAAAATTGCAAGGGCCTCCGTTGGTATAGAAATGGGGACTTTATAACCACCTGAAAGAGACTAATGAATACTTAAGGTGGACACCTAATCTGTAGCCGCAGGTATACCCTTGACTCTGACATAAAATGAAATGTTTCCTGCCTACCACTGGCTTTGCTTTTTTTTTAAATGTAACGTGTCATGGTCATGTTTTTCAAAATGTCATTTTTTTCACCTTTGTGTGTGTGTCTCTCTCTCTTTGAATTGAAAACTTGTAGAAAAGAGTATTTTTTTTCACTAAGAACTTTCTTAGTTTAATCAATTTCACTTGACTGCTAATGATGATGATGTGATTATTGCACAAACACATGCCCGGCCATCTGCATTGGCCTGTTTTAAAGGTGGTTTGAAACCCTCGTTTCCAACACTTTCCACAATATCTGCAATCAAGACGTTTCTGAGAGTGAAGGGTTTGGGTACTCTGGAAAATGGACTGTCTAGTACACTGTCAGCTCCCTAAATATTAAGGTGCGGCAGTAGATGTATTTTCTCCACTGAAGCAGCTTCCTGTGGCCATAAGGTGGCAGTGGCCTTGAAGAGAAACAACAAAAAAAAATTCTTTGGGACATTAAATCATAATAATGCCAGGGCAGGAACTGCAGGCAACAGTCAGCTCTTTCTGATTCATTCCAGCAGGAACTTCTCTCTATATATAACTGGAATGTTGCACGTTTTTGCTTTGTCTCTTTTCATGAGCTCATCAAAGCCGATTAGGCAGCCCTGCTGTAAGTGAAAGCTGTGAAGCTGAGCTGAGCAAATCTGACCATCCCTGTGGATGTATAAATGAGTCAAATGACCTCCAAAAGCATGAATCTTAAAATAAGGTTGTATAAACCAACAGATCACTATGGTGATTAGTGCAAGTGACTCTTAGAGCCTCAGAAAGAAGAGCGGGAGGGCGAAAGAAGCAGAAAGCTGTTTATTCCAACTTCCGTTTCGCTCTTCCAAAACATAGCACTGACACATACAAGGGCAAATGTGCACAACATTGAAATACTGGGGGAGGAGGGGAGAGGCAAGAGGCGTGCCAGCAACTACTTCTGAGGTACTACTGCTGGCAGTCAAAGTCATTTCTATTGGCAAATTGAATGTTTTGTTGAAGTCAGAGGGAGAAGGTGAAATTCCCTTCCTTAGTGGAGCAAACAGGAGCCCTGTCATTGATGTTAAAGGGGCTGGTGTTTGACCTGTAAGGTTGGGTAGCAATTTAATCGCTAAACTTTTGCAAAGCTCATTAGAAAAATGCAAAACAATATTGATTTGAAATTTGTGTAAGTTTAGTGAGAGGAATGAGCTTTGGTTCATAGAAGTGTCTTGAAATACAAACTCTGTCCTGACTCTCCCAAAGCTCTTATTTTCAGATTGTTCCAGACCTCTCCTCAGGCTGCTTCCAACTCCTGCTTGATCCTTGTGAGCTAGCAGCAAGACTGATCTAACATCTTTTGAATTAAAATTCCAGACTCTCTTTGAAACTTGAAATGTTTTTGCCTTTCTGATTAAAACTTTCCTTTAGATGAGACTCTCAAATTCTGAATGCTGAGCTATGGAAGCAGTTCTTGTTAGACTTTATCACTTAATTATAACATACTTTTTCCCCAGAAAGCAAAAACAAAAGTAATTTTTCATGATGCCTACTAGAATTGGAATATGTTTCTTACTTTCTTACCAGGATCTGCTTCCTGAATAGATCCTGTGAGGAGAATTAATTTCTCATAAACTCCAGAACATAACCACTTGGCATTTCATGTGTTTCTCAGATTTTGCTGTACATCCTTATTTTAATTCAGCACTATTGCACCCAAAGCAAAATAGGAGAGGCCAGGCAGGTGACGAGACCTGCAAGAAGTTCAAGATGTTCATCTGGCTCTTGGAAGAGTGGTAGAAGCCAAACATCACTGTTTGGAGTAGAAATCTTCTTACAAACCCAGAAACAATAAAGCTTAAGATTTGGGTGGCAAGAACTTTCTTAATATCTGCTCACACACCTGGGCAAAGGGTCAGGCAGTCTGGATTACACAGCTGCTGTAATAGATATGTTTTTAAGTGTGTGATATAAATGTGGCCAGCTAGCAGAGTAAAAAAATATATATATTATTTTTTTTTTACCCTGGTCATGTTAGTAATAGTGAAGAAGATGCCTCTCTTAATGCCACTTATCAAGGAAGCATGCAAGTCACTTGGTAGATAGGGACTAACTTGTGCTCTTCAGATATACCCAGAGACCCTTTCCTGTGGTAGTTCAGTTCTGCAAAGTTGCACTACTGAATGAGATATTTGCAGTTGTCTTCTCTTTAAAAATCACACTGTGGTCATCCTGGGTATTTTTGCAACAACACACTCTTGCAAGAATCCTGGCCATGTGTCTCCTCAGACTGGTGCTTTGCTCAGTCCTGGGCTGGGCTCCTTCTAACATGCTGTTGCAAGCCATGGGCATGATCTTCATAAATTATTAGATGAGAAAACTGTTAATAATCTGTGTTAGATTAAATCCAGTGTGGTGGGGGGCAGGATTGTGGCTTGTGAGGTATTTGAAGTTGAACCTATGTGAATGTGGGAACTTGTTCTTTAACTTCCGGGTTTCCCCAAGAGTGAAACTTGACTGATAACAATGGTTACTACTCCTAGTTGATAAACTTGCGCATCAGCAACTGCTGCCAGCTCTTATAATAATGGTAGGATTTTTTTTTTTTTTTTTAAACAAACAGGAATACAAAGTTGGAGTCCAATCATGAACCTCAGTGACCCTGCATCTGAATCATAGTGGAGCTCTTTACGCTAGCAAAATAGCTTCTGTGCTGTAAGGAATCAGTAAGCATCTCCCTCTTACTTTATTCCCACTTTTCATATAAATTAGATGACTCTGATCTGATCACCTGGATGAGCAATCAGAGGTGGTAGCTGATAAACTGTTAGACATCAGTGGAATTAAGTTAAGCTGCTGGAGACAGGGGAGCTCTGAACCCCCTCCCTGGCTGCCAGATCAGAAAAGGACTGAACAGCTTGAGCTGAGCTCACTCCATTGAAAGAGAGGCGTCACAGTTACATTGATGCTCAGAGTAGAAAGCTAGAGGTATCTCTTCTTAAACAACCAGCAAGCCTTAATGACTATCCTTTTCACATCCTAGAGCATCCCATTTGCCAAAGAAAAAAGTTGTTACATAAAGCATTTCTATGCATGGATCCTCATCCTATAACATCCCTGTCACTTCAGGACGTTATTCAAAACAGGCTGATTATGATTGCTGCTCAGAGCTCACCAAGGCGGCTTATTAAGCCATCTCAACTTGCTTCTTGCTCCCAACACACTAGACACCTGAGATGCATTCATGAGCTATATCTGTATTTTACTAGGAACCGCCTTTAGTGAGTCAGGGTAGCCATGCCTAATGCATAGACCTGCATTACGTGCAGCCATACAGGAGCTGGAGATGACTGGTGAGCACTTCTGGAGCTAATTCTACTATGTAATAACTTTTTTGGCTAGTGTTTATAATTGTAAAGGGATCAGGGCACACCTATGCAGAGGTCAAAGGGATTGCTACACCATGGATAGCCATAAATAAGCTGGCTTTCAGCTGGCTGGTTCAATTGACAAAAGTGACAAAGACATGGAAGGGATGTAAAAGCCCAGTGTGGACCTTGAATGCGTACTCACACTATCAGCTCGTGAAGAAGTTCATGAATATGTCCTATGTAAGCACACAGTAAAGTTACGAATACACCCTGATAGCTGTTGCAGCAAATTAAAGCATGCCATGTGTACGTGCTCGGGAAACAGTTCACACAGTGGCTCTATTTAAATAGTGTGACTGTACCACAGATTCTTAAATCATGGCTGCCTCTGAGACAAGGCCTTCCTACTGTGCCAAAAATAGTGTGCAGTGAAAAGCCCAACGCAAGCCCTCCCCCCTTGCAACAGTAGGTTCAGCCAGGATGGCAGGAGGTATAAAGGCTAATTTTCCCAGCAAACGGGTCACAACCTACATAGGACTTTATGTTAAAACTATCACTTCAAATTTTTTCTTTGAAACAAACTTGTAGCCTGAGCTGTTGGCATATATGGAATTCTTCACACCTACTCTTAAACTCTGTTGAGAGGGGTGTGACGGAGGCTGTTTACAGTCGATGGGTGTCCAGGCATTAAAATGAGAATAACTTGCATTTACAGTTGCCCTAAGATCTTTTTAAATTAACAGAATGGTGCAAGAGCATCCCTAGGATAAATGAGTTACCTATGAGAAGTGTTGGCTATTGCGTTCCTGTAGCCCCAAGTATCTCAAAATGCTGCATAAGCAGCAAATAACTATTTTTGCTATATCCAGCTCAGTAAACTGAGAGAAAGTGGGGTTCCTACTTTTTTTTTTCCAGTCTTGTATGTGGTAGTCTTAAAATTTTGTTTGTTTCTGATTTAAAGGCACTCAAAATAAAATGGTTAGCTTACAGATTGTGGTTTTTGGGGTTTTTTTTAATGCTGCCTTTTTATTTCTCTCATGTGTTTTATGCTTTTAGAGCTTATGTTTTCAAGTTTTTCTATACCATCACAATGGTATAGGAAGTTGTGAATTTAAGCCAGTAAGTGGAAGCTGAGAATCTTTTATAATCACCTGATTCCAGCAGCTAGGGGGGAGGGGAAAAAAACCACTAAAAAGTTACAATGCTCAAGTCATAACTCCAATAAAATTACATACTGGAGTAAATTTTCATGTGTGACACAGCATTCTTTGTGTTTAATGTTTTACCTTAGGACATACTTGAAAAAGTGGCTTACTCTGGGAATAAAATCCTAATCCCAGTGTTCTTTTTTCCACCAGGAAGTCACTTGTTTTCCCTAAAAGATGTCACAGCCATTTAGCAGATTAGTGATGGTGGCCTAAGATATTGCACCCTGTTAACAAGCATTGCTGCTGCTGGTGATGGACTTGGCTTCTGCCCCATGTTGTTGGGAGGTGAGTGAGGGAAATCCCTTGATTAAAAAGGCACAGATTGAGTGGACTGATGAGCCCTCATGGAACAGCCTTGGAAGAAACTGAGCAGGATTCTGCATTTAATTTGTTATCTTGTTAATTTATTTGTTAATAAAATGAAATCCCTGGAAAGAGGGTGACTTTATAGACTCTAAGTAGTGCATTGACTTGCTGAGAAGACATTGGAAAAGATAGCAGTTCACAAACCATATTGTAGCATTGATTTTTTTTTAACTTTTTTTTTTTTTTAAGCTAAGCTCTCAATTGATTTCTAGTTTAAAATCAATACTGTGATATGACCTAAAGAGAGGAAAGAAGCTGGTCGTCCATGAGCATATTTCTCCAAGTACCTTAATAGATCAGCTTCATGAGGCTCCACAGCAATGTCAAAATCACTTAAATAAAACAGTACAAAGCTGTCTTTAAAGATGAGAGATTTGTTCGCGTTGGCATCTACCTCCATTATAAATACACACTAAATTGAAACAACTTCAGTTGGAAGAAATGAAAACAGTTTTATTTCCAAAAACAGATAGGAAACATTTGCATTTAATCACGCTTACAAAATATTCACGTTGCTTTTAATAGTAATTTAGTGACTGATGGATTCTTTCCACCAATCAGCAGCTCTGCTCAGAGTCTGACAATATCTAGTAACTGGGCTCTCCAGCTTACTACACTCTTTGGTAGATGATCACATACCAAGCCCCCCAGTCTCACCAAATAAATTTAAAACATCAACCTCTTACCCAGCAGCTCCACTGCTTCTCTCCTATTGCAAAGTAGTTATTTGTTTTTTCCTGCATTTGCTACAGTTCAATTATATAACAACATTCTCGCAGGTACCACTGTCTAGGACTTTAGGGTGCTTTCTTCTTTGCTTGCATGTTATGCAGAACCAGGCAGAGCTACCATCTCAGCATTTCCTTTGGGTGGTCATTCCATTTTGTTGTACAGTAACATCTTTTGAGAAATAATAATAATAATAATTGTTCTCTTAATTGGAGTTCTGTGACAGAAGGTTTTGTGTTTACTGGTGTAATATTTAAATCTTTTAATATGGCCTTATGCTAGTGTTGTTACATACCCAGATCTGGGATCCTAGATCTGCTTAAGCATGTACTTTACTCCAGGGAAACTGAAATTTGCCTATTAAATGTGTGTTTGGCTACAGGCATGGTAATGGAGCATTTCATAAGCTCTTAAGACAACTTTTTCACTAGAAGCATGAACAGTACCTAACACAACCAGGTCTAGCCTATCATTAGAAGTAACTTACTAGCTCGTGTGTGTGTGTATATATGTATCTAGTACTATAAAGATCATCCATTCTCTAACAGACAGCAAAAGGCCCCCTGCCACTTACACTGGTTGATGCTATGGTCAGTGTCAGTGGGAAACCCTAAAAACAAGTAGGCCTGCAGCTACAGTTCCTAAATTCACTTGGAATGAACTAGGGTTTTTCCATTAACCTCAGTGGTTTTATAGGAGCCTCTATGTCCTTTCAGGTGTAGGAAAGGATGCTGCCTCTATGTAGGGGTGAGGAACACGTGCGTAAAAGCACGGAAAGTAAAATTACATCAACAGTTCTCGTGCTGTAGCTATTCTGTTTGGAGGAAGAATAAATTCCAGTGGTGGTATTGACCTCTTAGTAACTGGACACACTAAAATAATCCATAATGAGACAGAAAAGACAAATTGTTCAATAGATATGTTTTGTGTCTTTTTTTTTTTTTTTTTTAATCTCTGGAAAGCAAGGCTGAAGTACTGAGGTCACATGACAAGTATTGGAGTATTTTCCAGTCTGCTGGTAAGGGAGAAGAATGAGGAACATCTGTGCAGCAGTAAATGCTATCAGTTCTGCTCTCCTGAATAGCTTTTGCCTAGAATTTCCAAAAAGACATCCCTGGCTGCTAATTTTTCATGCATCTTGAGCACCAAAGAAACTCCAGAACAGTGGAAGAGTAAGAATAGCATGCTAGAACTTCAAATAAATAAGCAAGCAAGCAAGGTTATAGGCTTGTTAGGGTGATGTAAATTCCAGGAAAAATAATTGAAAACAGGCATTCAATTTATGCAGAATACAATTTTATGGTTATGAATATAATTATTGCCAGTAAACCCAATTTTGTGCCAAACCCAGCTCATCTAAAAAAATCTCATGTCATCCTTTGATCTGATTACAAATTCGATTAATAATAGAAGTAACCTGATCTAATATGCTTAGAGTTTTGTACAGTGCTATTTTGGGGGGATAAATGAGTTGAGAACAGGCTGTCCAAGAGAGCTCAAAAGGTGCTTGTCATTGGGGAACCATCTCTTGCAGTGATGCTCTGCAGTGACAGGCAATAGCGCAATGACACAATTGTTCATTTTTTGCTAATGACCTTGAAGAAAGTGTAAAATGCCTTCCAGTAAAACTTGCACGTGGCAAAAGACTGGAACAGCACAAAACAATCCAGAGGGCATGTGAATTCATCTGGGTCACTGTGTAGGAAGGACTCATTTAAACAACCTGCATTTTTTTTACCCAAAGGCAAATACAATGTTGAATACCTAAGACCAAGGGATGGGGATCACCCCTGTTCCTTTAGGGGACAAACTCTAGGGAGGAGTAAATAGAAAAGCATCAACTCCAGCACCCAGGGTGATGTTGCAGGGGGGGAAGGCCTTACAGTCCTAGCCAAGGAGAGCAGGAGCCAGGGTGCTGATACTAACTCTCTGTGCTGTGTCAATGGGAGCAGTATGAATTCTGCGTGTAGTTGTTGTCTCTGCATCTTGGAAGCAGGCTAGAAGAGTGGAGATGGCACAGAAAAGACTCACAAATTTTGTTTTGGAGGCAAAGCCAAACGCTTTTTCTTGAGAGCTTCCAGCCATGTCTACACTGAACAAGATATGTTGATATAGGGAGTCCTCAGCTGATGGGGGACAAGCAAGTCTGCATCCTACGTGTCGTTCTGCTCCTTGTGGTGCCTGGTAGAGCTCATTAGTCTGGGGCAGGAGCAGGGCTCCCGGCCCTCTGCTCCCAGGACCTGTGCTAGCATCTCTGCCCAGAGCTAAATGTGAGTCCAAAGTCCCTGGGAGATAGGTTGCTTGTCCCTGACATTCCCTGAAGGTGCTCATCTTCATGGGCCCAGCATGCCATGCTGAGGTGACTGGATTGCAGTCTACAAGAACACATGTAAAAGGAAAATATTGGGTAACAAAGGTCTGATGCAGATTACCCTGAATTCAGAGACCCTGAGCTCTGAGGAGCTGCATGGCTCCGTTCCCTTCTGCATGAAGTGTCAAACCTGGGGGAGAGATGTTTCAGACTGGAGAGGAACTGTACTATCCAATACCAGAAACCTCATGAAATGGGCTTGGTTGGCTCTGCTCGGCTCTGATTAAAGAACATGTTGTTTGGATGGGCATATCTAACAAAATAATGTCTTTGGTTTGCTTCTTTATTTATTTTTTTTTAAACAAATCTTAATGAAGTTCTTATGCTTGAATAAGTTTCCCATTTGAGACATGAAAGGAAATTAGTTCAAGTATATTGAAGTTTATATAAATCTGGACAGGTGAATAAACACCATTGTGTTCCACGTTAACTACTGAACAATCAAATGGTGGCAGATAATTTACTTAACTCAGTGGCCTCTCCCTTTTGCTGCTGTCTGAAACATTTGGAGTTTCTGGTACCTGGCCTTTTATTATCCCTATAGAATTTTTGGTGCATTCAGCAGAAAATCTTGCACTAACTACATACAAATCTTCTGTTCTTCATGTTCATAAATGCCTAGTTAATTGCTTATTATCATACTGAAAAGCTGCACATTACAGAGCAGATGCCAGCAATGCTGACGGCTGGATGAAGCTCGGGTACCTACTTTAGGCTGTTCAGGCTTTCAGTGCGGCGGCTGCAAGAATAAGAGGGACCAGGGAACACTGGGAAGTACAAGATAGAAACAGCCTTCTTAAAAATCAGGATAGTAAGCAGAAAATGTTAAATATGATATTGGAAACCAGAAATTTTCGTGCTTTAGTCCTTTGGCAGCAAAGGAGCATATCTTAGGAAACAGACATAGCAAGTGATCTTCCATGGAGGAAACACTCTGATGATCTCTTAGCAGATGCTGGGATAACCCTTTTTGGCTTGTCTGTTTGTTATGTATCTCTTTATCACTTCTTCATTCGAAACATTTTATGTCTTTACCTACAGATAACAAATGTGGATCTGATAGATGCTGTTGAACAGCCTTTCAACAGCCGTTTGTAAGAATTTTTGTAAGTTTTCTTCTCGCCCATGTCTCCTTTAACAATGAATGGGTTTGTTCAAAGAAATCTCAAGAGCTGGTTAACAAACACTACTGTCACCCTGCATACAAGCAGCTCCTTTCTGCCCCTCCATTGTGCTTTCGGTTTTGCCACCAAAAAGGTCTATCAAGCTGTAAAGTGCCCTGGATTGGGGAACTGATACAAGTTGAAAATAATCTGCCAAAAAACTCAGCCCTCTTTTTGTAGGAGCAGTTCCTTGATTTGTTTCAGTGTGGATGGATCTACCTCCACAACTGAAGACGAGGCACAAGAGCAGAAATGGGGAGTGGGACAACTTAGGCCAATACCACTGACAGAGAAGTACACAGAGCCATGATCTAAGATAGATTTGTCCATTCTTATTTATTACTTTGGGGTTTTTTCCTCCTCCGTGATACTTACCACAGTGCAGCAGCAGTGACTCTTTACAGTACCATAACAAGGTCTATAAACTGTTCCACACCATTGCATGAGTTTAGCTAATTTCTCACAGGAGCAACCTGCAAGGTTAAGGCCTGAGAGGCTCTGATCTCTGCTGGTACCTTCAGATACTTTGGGTTTTAGTGCACTGAAAATACTTGGACGAATGCCATCCAGTGGTGGTGACTTATTGTCTGGGAGTTACTCAAGTTGTTCACCACCTACTTTTTTAATACCAGCACAGCCTAATCGTTCAGACTTGCTCCATCTGCTCTGGCAATAATCCTAGTGGGCCAAATCTTAGCTGGTATAAACTGGCATATCTCCATTGAAACAGCTGAAATTACGTGATGGAGTGGAGCATCAGAGTATAGAAAATAGTGGTAGAGTCAATAGGATTTAGCCTTGTAAAACCTCATCATTCCTTGTGATAAGACTGATGCAAAGAAACAGTCGAAGAGGCATGAAATTTATCTTCTATCATTTCCCACTCCACTTTGGGTCGCTCTTTCTTACTATTATAATATATTTAATAGCCAGTGTATGCAGCCCAGTGTCTATCTGTAGAAAGTAGAGCTTACTGTGTCCAGCTACTCCTGCTGACTTCAGGAGGAACGTTGGATCAGCTAAGATACGTGGGTCACCTCAGTCAGTCACCTCAGCTAATATAAAGTAGTAAGTATATTTTGTGGAACTGAGGAGCTTGTATGAAAAATGTTGCATGAAGAGAAATGCTTCAGATTCCAGAGTTTAAGTTTTCTGCCTTTTTGCAGAACAAAATTGTTCCTTTTAGCCTTTAAAAATTACTATTTTGGGCTTTAAAAACAATAAAGATTGAAGAAACGACATGAAGAGTAGGCATGGTGCTAACAATGCCTTTACCTTCTGTCTCTGAACTTGTTCTTATCTTATAGCATTGTCCTATTATAGTCATTTTTCATTAAAAAAAAAGTATATATATATATCATTGCCAACACTAACACCAGTGAGATGTTGATACAGCAGAGCTATCTTTTTTTCCTGCCTTTTCTTGTGGACCTGAGAGGATCATAACTCTGACAACTGCCATTTGGTTGAGCCAAAAGCAAATCAGAATAGACATCAGAGTAAACGAAATGGTATTAATCAGGGCAAAAGGCGATCCTGGAGTAGACAAATGTTTTGACCGTTGGCAGGAGCTGCAACATGAAGCTCAGTTGCCACCTTTTGAGGAGAGAGTGACAGATAAAGCTACTCTAGGAGTAGCAGGTTGTTTTCTCTGCCTTTCCTTCAGGGCTTTTTACAACACAAGATGAACAATTGCCTGATTTGGGAACTAACCAAAATCCCTTATGAAACCCCTATCTTATTTCTTACACTGAGGTCTGATAATAATTGTAGCCACATGTCTGCAATTTATCTGGTCTAGTCTTGCAGTCTGATTGCATGGAGGGGAGGCAGAGCTGGAAAAGGCATTTGAGAAAGGAGGTATTGATGCCATTGCAGTATGCCCCATTTTAACGTCCAGGTGGTCACTACATCAGTTGTCTGGCTGTCAGGAGAGTGCAAAAGGTGTTTTGGGGCCGACGGGAGGGATTTTCTGAAGGAAAAGCCTGGGAAGCTTTTGCTTGCATGCACTTCACTAGAGGAAGACAGCAATGAGCAGGATGCCATGAAACTTCGGGGCAACGTTTTCTAGAGATAGCACACTTAAACTGATTTTGCTGCTTTTTCCACATTAAGACCAAAATCATAAGCAGAGAGGGGAAAACATAAAGGTGGGAAAAAAAAAAAAAAAAAAGTCATCCTACACTGCAAAGCTGGGTTTACCAGAGAAAGCCATCTAGTGGTCACTGTGTACTTTTCTCCCTCTGTCCCTACGCTCTGTGCCTTGCAGGGCTCTTGCCAAACTGGGAGTTTTGTTGGCCATTAAGAAGGTTTTATACATACTGCAGGAGGTTATGTGCTTACAGTGCTACGGCTATATCCCTCTGAGCAGAGGTGAAGGATGCTCCATCTGGCTACTGGCTCCTTCTCAAGCAGGACAAGTAAAGTGAAGTGACACAAGTGAGCAGAAGAAAAGTCAGGTTACCTGTGACAAAATTTTGGTAGCTATGAAGAGCAGAGGGTGTCAAAAGCTGTGGCTGATCTGGAAAAAATATTGCCTGAAATGCAGTGACCTAAGTAAAAGCCCTATTCAATTAAGTGTGTAAACATATGCTGAACTTTGGGACTATGGACTCTGCCCACCACCTAAACATGACAGCAGAGAAACAACTCCTGCTGACACATTTCATTCGTTAGGAAGTGTAAATTCTGTTTGACAAAAACAGTCCATGGATTAGTGCTGAATCTATTAAATTGGTTCATCCAAAAAAAAAAAGTCACTTTAAAAAGCCCAAATGTTTCATTTTGACATATTCTAAATGTTTTGACATTTACATATAATTTTAAAAATTGAAAACGACAAAGTTTGGACAGAAGCTTTCATTTGATCACCATATACAGTTTTTCCATTTCCTCTGGGAAAAATCAATCAATCAACCAAAAATATTTCATATGAACCTGAAACCCTCTCTGTCTGTGTTCTCAAGTTCAGTCAATGAACAAAAATCACAATTATTTGCATAGATATAGTAAAATAGGCCTAAGTTTAATGCCTACCTTATTCTTTGAGATAATACTTTGAAACCTCTTCATCCACTGCTGTTACAGAGTTGGCACTATAAACTTTTCAGAAGATATTGAAGAATCCACAGTGGGGGTATATATTTATCAGGAAAACAGCCATCAGGCAATGTACTGTGACAAAAATGCAGGGTTTCGCAAAAGCATGGTGTAACTGCATGTGACATGGGCTGTGTACGTTTCTTTAATGTTTGTGCAATAATTTTCCTGCCCTGCAGAGAGTAACTAGAATATTGCCCGTGTCATTCTGGTGCCATGTATCCAAGTGGCACGCCGGGGCCCTGGGCAATTACACACGTTCTGCTGAGCAAACTGCTCATAGCTTTAACTTCCAAAACTTCACACATCCCACCGAGGAATGTGTGCTATGAGTCCCCTTTTGTGATCAGTCCATAAAAGATTTACGTTTGTGCAGAAACTGGGAGTCTGTTGCAAGCGCTGGGGACCTTCTGATCAGTCCCCAGTGAATTGATGGGGATGGGGATTGTCGCTCAGGTGTGTTTTGATGATTTTTGATCTCCATGGCTGTTATAGAGTTAAATAGGTTGTTTTCTCAGGGAATTGCTGAATAGGAATCAGTTTGTTAGTCCATGCCCAGGCAAAACATTAGTGAAGTTCAGTAGTTGCTCCAGTGCTGCAGGACTGAGCCTCAGTTTTATTTCCCCTCTGCTCTGGCTCCAGTTCAACACGTGCATGTAGCCACTTCTGTGTGATCCCGTTTAGACAACCAGAGTTGTGGAAAAGTTGTATTGCAGAATAGCAGGAAGAGCATTAGGAGAGCTGATGAAGGGAATGTGCATATTGTGTATTTTAATGTGGGTGGAGTTGAACAGTTACTGTCAGCAAGGAAGCCGAGCAGAGCAGACAAGTCTAGTAGACTTTTTTTGTCTTCCGTGTACCCTTTCAGGGGAGAAGACAAAAGATTAAGCAATCCTTAAGCAATTAAGCATTGCTTTAGTGGGTGAAACTAATTACACTGCTTCTAAAATGTCTTCATAGAGCATGTATTGTGGTTTAAGCTGCAAACACAACCCCATCATTAAAATCCAGCTCTAATGCATGTGGGAGTTACAGGACTGCAATTTCTCATGTGTTTTCCAAAACTTCTATGGGGAAAAGAAAAAAAAAATCAGAAGTGCCCCTCAGTGAGTTGGGAGCTTAAGTCCAATTTTCAAAAAATTCCAAGGAACCTAGAGCTAATCAAAAGCTGCTGGAATTTTGGCTCCTAAATCACCAAGGTGCTCATGGTAAATTTTGTCCTTTGCCAATATCAAAGTTCTAACACATAATGAAAAGTGAAGCCAAAACTCTCAGTAATGAGGAGGTAAAGAAAAAGCACACAAATCTGGTTTTTCTCCCCTCTCTTTCTTTTACACCATAACCGGTATGCTATTTCCAGAAATTCTGGGAATCTAATAAATATTTGTACATTTGGAGCTGCAAAATTGTACCTAGAACGACTGTAGAGCAAGCTGACTTCTTTGGATGCAAAGCTATGGGGAGGGAGGGAGAGCGGCATGTGCCTCCGTGGCAGGCAATAGAGTTGGTCTTCTTTTAAGAAAAGACAAGATTGGGCAGTTCCCTCCACTTTCCTTTGTGGTTTGTTTGTTTGTTTGTTTGTTTTGAAGAACACAAATGCAAGAGAGGAACCCAGGACGGAAAGGATCGCTTTTCCTATCAGCTGGAATAGAAAAGACTCTATCCGAACTGATCTTTCCTTCTCTTCACAAATAGTTTGTAAAACACATAGTGCTAACTTAGTAGTCCACATTTTCTCCTGTTTTCAGCTTAACTGCTCATTTTAAGTTGTTGCTTTAATAAGCAGATGGATTTTTTTCATAATGTTTAAAAGGAGTTAAAGCATGAAGACACTTAAAGAAATGAGATGTCAAGTCTTTAACTAATGGGATTAGACAGTAGAGGCTCTTTAAAGATGGCTTGGCCTAAGTGATTCAGCAGCCATAAAGACCTTATTATAGGTCAACAATTTATTTTGTGGACAATAGTCCCTTTTGAAGAACTCACGCAATCAAAATTTAGATTTGTGCAAAGTGCTTAATGTTATTGAAGCGTTTTAATATAAATGCATGAGATTCCTTGAGCCAGCTGTGTATGCTTCTGTGTGCATTTCTTTTCTCTAATACTGGCCCCTTCATGTTTTAATTAGTAAGCGAAAAATACTGTAAATCTGCCTGTTTCAAAATAGTATTTTTATCTCCTCTATGATCCCAGGAATGCCAGTCTTTCAGGACTGTATTTTGCAGGGAAAAAAAAAAATAGATAGTTCATACATGAGTATTTAACAATGCAGTGATGTTTCTCTAAAAATGACTCAAAATTCAGCTGTGGGCTAAGGACCATGCCTGTAATGTTTCACTGTAAAAAGTGTTTTTTCCATAAAGATCTTAGCATTTGAAAACATAAGGTTTTATAGAAAGCACACTGCATCTTTACTGCCTTCACTGCTGTGAAAGTCAGGATGCCTTATGGGGAACATAAGGAATTACTGAAGAGATGTGAATGCCCTCCTAAATATTCTAAGGTCAAATCTCACCTACAAATTCTACACTTCTTAGAGCATCTGACTGTGTGGCATCTATGGCCTGATCCAAATCTATTAAAATAAATAGGAGCCCTTACACTGACTTCCAAAGTATTTAAATCAGATCCTAAGTGCTTACTGCCTAAACATATCTTATTTTTACAGATTTCTCACTGAATCAATGGGGACTTTGCCAGGTTAAGGAAAACTTTCCAATGTACCTCTGAAGAGCATCACAGATAACTTTAAAAATTTTACTTTTGGTTGGATATGCTTTTTGAATTGAGCCCCCTCTGTTGGTGCAGTGTAGTTATTTGCTCTTGAACTGACCACAGAGGAGAAATAATAATGATGATTTGGGGTTCTGTGTGTCAAATGCAGGAGTGGGACTAGTGCAGACATGGTGGCCTTCTCTTGTTCTCAAGTCCCTGAGCAGTTCATATACGGGTCCCATACTGCATTTACGCGATATCGCTGGCAGCAGGGCCATGTGGACATGAGGGTGGTGGGTACTGGTAGCTCCTCATCCTGGGAGGATGCAAGCTCATGGAGGCTGATGCTGATGCATTGCCTTGGGAGCAGGATGCATGCTCAGGTTTGCCCTATCCCACAGAGATGTCCTGGGACTCTTGTGGAGAACCACTGCTATCTCTTACCTATTCCTGAAATTTGCCCTTTCCTCAGCTCTTTGGTAGAGTTTGGTATGTGGCTTATGAGGTTGGGAAGAAGGGCAACTCTTGGACTAGAAGGAGAGGATCCTGTTAGCAGTGTTTTCCTGTTGGCTTAAGTCAGGGCATCATCCTGGTGAGTCCTAGGGCAGGAGATCCCACCTCCCTGAGGATTCCAGCCACCTTGGGGCAGACAGGGTGCCTGGCAGAATTGCACATGAAGTGTTACATCTGCAAGTTTACTACTGTGACTATACACAGCTAGGTGGCAGGTAAGGGGGCGGAGGGGT
The DNA here is from genome assembly GCF_036417845.1 of Apteryx mantelli. Taxonomy (NCBI): domain Eukaryota; kingdom Metazoa; phylum Chordata; class Aves; order Apterygiformes; family Apterygidae; genus Apteryx; species Apteryx mantelli. The sequence continues at coordinate 143,528,888 of NC_089978.1, forward strand.
GTCTCTAATTCTCCACTGGAAAGGACTTGAATGATATGAGAATGAAACTCAGCAGTTACTGACAGGATTGGATAATGTTATTTTTGAGTTCACATATCACAGGTTTTACATGTGGTCACAGATTTTTTAAGAAACAAAGAAAATCTAAAAACACAAGACTTTGTTCTTCTGCCCCTAATCTATATGCATGTGCATAGCCTTGCTGAAGTGTTCAGGCAAAGGAATAGCCTTGGACATTCCTACAGACATGCTAATTCCAAACTAGGTATCATGATGGTGCTATTTGACTGCCCCCTTCTGCTCCAATCCACTCTCTGGCCTATGCCTGTTGCAGTCATTAATGGTTTTAATGTGTTCAATTTCCCCCAAAGAAAAAATAATATCATCCTCATTTTTCTGGAAGATGCCCAAGATACCTCTGCGTTGGAGCATACAGACAGACATAAGTTTGCTCTGCCTCCCCCATGGGAAAAATGGAGGAACCAGCTCCAGGGCTGACTGGTGAGAGCCAGGTAGGAATGAACACGGCCACAGTAATGCAATACTAATAGACCCCAGCTGGTAACTCCATGATCTATGTTAGCTCCAGGCCCTTTTACCATGCCCCACTTCGCTGTGTAAGCACTCCCAAAGTGACTTATCAGAGGTCCCTCAAAAGGAGCTGACCCCAGGTTAGCTGAGTCCCTGGCCAGTACCCCATCTCATGCATGATATGTTTTGCTAGAAACACCTCCCTTTTATAAGCAGAGAAAGGGGCCTGCTCCAAAACTGCCTGAAATCTTCAGTAGGATTTAGATTAAGCCCACAAATCCTGATTCTGCAAAGATTTAAGTTTGTGCATAACTTTATATATGTGAATAGTTTCACTGAGGTCAAATTAAAACAATGCACAAATAACACATTAAAATAATGTACCTGCTTAAGTCTTCATAGTACTGGGGCCATAATGAACTAAAAAACACAAGTGAAAAAAAGCTGATTCTTCAGAGCCATTAAGGAGTTATTTCAGACACCTAGCCAGTGCCAACTGTATTTACATGTACCATGCAAAGTCTAAATGAATGGGAGGGTTTGCTCATCCGTGTCATGTATTTGGGTCAATAAGGGATCCCATATGGCCTCAAAGGTTTGGCTTTTCTATTCTACTCAGAAAAGCACCTGAAAGTATTAGTTTTGCAGCCTGATCCTAGAGGGATCAGTGGATGTTTTTTTCTGTGCAGAGACTGCAGGATTGGGATTGTGGGCCTTATTAAAAATGGGCCTATACTGAAGTAAAAAACACTGTGAGAAGCCTGCAATACAGCAAGGGTATTCTCAGTGTGTGTGAAGCAGGTCCCTCTGCAGAATAAGAGTAGGAGAAGTGAAATAAATTCATACGGAGGCAAAACAAACTCTGTGCTAACTCCAGGTTTGCTCTTGCAAGGTGGGGAGCTGAGGGGTGAGGGTGATGGACAGCAGGTTCTGGAATGACCTTCCTGCTCACTTGTTCCTCCCTCTCCTCCCTCTCTTCCCTCCCCTCTGCCTCAGACCCCCGTCTCATTCCCTGGACTCTTTTCAGCTACTTTTGGAAACCATTGCCTCCCTCCTGCTCTCCCAAGCAGCGAAATTAGTGGAAGCAGCAGCCCTTGCTTAGCACATCTTTTGTCCCATCTTTTCTCTGGCTTCAATGTGGTGCTTGCTATTTGTCCAAGGGGCATAGGCTTCCCTCTAAACGTGCAGTGTTCGTGGGGGATGTGCCCACTTGCATGCTGTTAAACTTGCCCTTCTGCTTTTTGACTGGATAGGCTCCATGCATTCAGGTTTTCACAGCGACAAGTCATCACTGCACAGCTAAAGAAACTCTGCGCCGAGGTGGAAATCATCCCTGTGCCAACAGCCAAAAGAGAACTTGTGTGCCAGTGGAGCCCTCAAAACAGAAACTAAGCAGTGTGTAAAATGTGCTTGGGTGTGTTAGACTAGCTGTGTACACAAGTCAGGTTTTACTGACTTTTACCATAATGCAAAATTGTGATCCTCACACTTAAAAAGTTCTCTGTGCTTCATCAAACGCTACTAAAACATGCTTAGTTAGGAGAGGTGATACTATGCCAGACAGCATAAATACAACCTCACTGATGGGAATTTCTTCACATGAGCCAATGTCCCACTGCAAGCACTGCTCTGGGTCTTATCAAAGACAGAAATGCATTTCAAAGACTGGGAGCTCTTATTTTTATAGCTCCCAGCCCCAGAGGAGCAGAGGGAAAAAGGCTGCCCTCAACTGCCTGGCCTTCCCAGCCAGGCTTGAGGATGCACCGTTTGCAGCAGCATCCAGCCTTCAGGGAGGCTGTGGAGCTTACCAAGCTTGGAAAGCAGATAAAAGACAAGATGGTTTAGGCACCCATGCCAGCCAACAGCTAGTGTCCAAGAAGGTATAGCTGGGGCAATCAAAGACAAAATCCATCGTCTAGGTTGGAGGGTGCAGGGCAACCCCACAGACAAGTTGCGTTGTCCCCAGAAAGAGTAGCTGAAGCAGTGTGGCCACGTGCACAGCAGTGGGGGAAGGAGCAGGGCATGTACCTATGCATACCAAGTGCAAATCATAATTCAGACGGAAAGAGCTATCTTGCAGTATGGGAGACAAGAGTCTCTTGCTGTGTAAGACTCTGGGAAAAGATCAGGCTGGGTGTGAACTTCTGCTTGTCATAGCATTGTATAATCAGTGTGGGGGCCATAACTCCAGAAGGTGGGGGAGATTTATTGAGGTTGCTGACTCTAATAGCAATCAGAAGAATACTAGTCATTAGTAGATCATTAAAGGGTGTGTGTCACTTACATTAAATTTAGGGAAAATGAGGTGAAATGACTTGCTCCAAATCATCTAGCCAGCCAGTCCAGAGCCCCTGGGTCCTTGTCTCACAGTCTGTCCTCTTCCCCATACTGAACACGTCTGGGGAAAAACTTTGACTCCATTCAACTCCTAGTGACTTAAATGGAGACAGGATTTTTAATGACAGTTTTGAAAATACTTTTTTAATGAAACATTTATGGAAGGGGATAAAAACCCACGCAGCTTCTTACAATGTCATTGTAAGAAAGTTCCACTCTATCCCTATTTTTTGCATATATTTGCAAATATGCGCCACATATGCCCAAAAATACAAGCTTAATAAGTATGGCTTATTAGTGGCTTCAGACCCACAGAATCTGTCCTGTAAATAGCTACATAGGTACAAAAATAATAGTTACAAAAATATGAAAAATATCTGTATTGCATATGTGCATTTGCTCTTCACTTGCTGTAGAAAGATGCTTTCAAACTACCAAATGTCATTAGACTTTTTAAAGAAAAATTTCCTGCCAAGTATATTTATTTATTTTAACTAGAAATTATTTGGAAGGGCCAGAAGCGTGAGCAGCTGGTAAACTTCTCTTGCTTATTTTCCCCTACATTTCTAATAATGAACTCAAATGATTCTTAGCACTTTAAAAATACTCTGCTTAAACAGACTATGCGTAGGCAAAACTTAGAACTGTACAGAAGCCCTGGAACAAAGAAGTAATGATGGGGGGGGGGGAGCAAAGAGAAGTGAGAGGTAAAAAGAAATAATAAGAGGGAGAATAAAAAGCCATGCAGAGACCAAAATAAAAAAGATAACAAGGAAAGTCCACATAGTAAAGGGTGTTGCAGCCTTACAGGGATGTATTGAAGAGCAGGTTGTTCACAGTAATTTTGTTCTGTGTGTTGACATGTAGCTTTTAGTATGAAGGATTGGCTTCTGAGCTAATGTAAAGTAACCAAGTCCCACTGCCTTCCAAGGCCCTGTGCCAGCCAATTTGGCCTACCTGGGAAGATGCTCCTGAGAGCAACCCTAGGAACCTCCCATCCTAGCACTGGGAGATGGATTTGCTCCAGGCAGAACAAAATCCCCACAGTCTCCAGTGACTGAAAGCATGGGACAGTCACAGAGGTCTGAGACCGCAAGGCCCTTAGGGTGCTGAGGGGGCATAGGGGAGGCGCGTGCTGGGGGAAATGCTGGTGGCTGGCTGCTTCCCCTTCCCTCTCTTCTCCCTTTGGTTCTCAGCAGCAGCAGGGCATGCAGGAGGCCCAGAGGTGGTTGGAGGAGAAATGCCTCTCTGGACTCCCCTGCCACTGTAGGAGCCCAACTGAACTGTCTCAGCCTGTCCCGAGATCTGCTCCACCCTAGCCCCAATGCCGTGTTTTGCCATTGGTGTCCATGAGAAAAAATTAGCGTCTTTGTCTCTCATGACTGGGGTGGCAAAATTCAGTTCTGCTCACATTGCTGAGGTGCACTGAGGTGGCTCTCAGGGGGAGTATAGAGAGATAATTACCAGCTATCTCATGCGCTTCCCCACATGGGTTGGTGCGTGAATCAGTCCAATGGAGGGGTAAAAACATGTTTTCTGCAGAGCGGGATGGGGGTCAATGTTATTTCCAAGGTTTATACAGAAAGAACCCAGCAGTGCCAGCCCAATATGGAGTCACTCACCCATAGAAGTGGGCAGGCGATAACGCTGCTTTGGAAACAGGCACCAGTTTCGTGGCCTTGGATGTCTTCAGTTAAAGTGTTCACAGATTGTTTTGGAGGCCATATCGTTCCCAAAATCTCCCATTCAAAGGGCAGTCTAATTGTGGGCTATATATGAGCTTTTAAACTCACTTCCCTTTTCTAAGGGAAGACTGTTTTCATGGCATGTTTGTACAGTACTTGGCACAAATATGTTCTTTGGATTACTTCAGTACAAACACTTAATAGAAATAACTAATAATAGATGTCCTAAAGAGCTGTGCAAAACAAAAAGACAGCTGTAAGAAAAAGTAAAGATATACTTGGGATCCTGTTTTTTAAGAGATCTTGAATGCTTTGTACACTTTAATAATATATTTGAAGACTCATGTTGTGTTCTCCCATCAGTGAAATTGTGCAAATAGGTAAGATTATACACTAAAAGTACAGTTACATAATTTTGTAACTGTGTCCTATTTTCCTTTACCACAGCAGGAATAACAAGAGGCTGTGAGCAACCTACATCCTTGGTCAAAGTCCCAAGCTCCTTCCTAATCGGCTCTATCTCCAGAAGATATATTTATTTCCTCTCTCTCTGTTCACGCCTCCCCCCCTTTTTTCTTCTGGCAGTCTTTTGGCTTTTCTGATCTCATCTATTGATTCACAGTTAAATGGTCTCTGAGCTCTCAGTTTGCCTGAGGAAAAGCTCCTGCCCCACATAGCTGAGGGAACTTGGAAGCAGGATGGGAGGCCAAAGGAGAAAGGACTTGGTGACCCCTCTCTAGAACCTCTCCCTCACAGGACCAATCCTTTCAGTGAGGGAGGCTCGAGTTCAGTCTGGCTTTGCTGCTCCTTCACTTCTTAGGCATCTGCCAGGCTGTTGACTTTTCTGGAGTCCATCTCTCCAAAGGACTCCTTGTGGAGCTGAGAAGTCTTTCCCTTCATTGCCACTGGCACTTTGCCGTGAGCAGTTTTGAGTTTGATGATGGACATTTTATGACGAAAACTTTCTTTGAAAATTTTTATCCAATTCTACTATGTGTTTTGCAGTAACACAAGACGGTGAAGAAATTATTCTGTATTTGGAAAATCAAGGAATAAGTTTGAGGGCCAACTGTCAGGGTAGAGCACCTCAGATGATGTTTCATTTCTCAGCTCTGTGGAGAGATTGAAAGGTGGCAGTGCTGCCACTGCTGTGTAACGTCCTCGGGGTAACAGGGCTGTCAGATATGCAGTCCAGCTGAGTACAGTTTCCCAGGCAAAATGAAGAGGGAAGATGGAGAAATGAGAATAACTAGGATTGCACTAAAGTGGAACTGCTGTAGCTATTTCAGGGACAATGATGCTACTGGAGGCATTGAGGTTGGTTGTTTTTTCTTGCAGGTAGCCCCTATTTAATTTGCATAGCTCCCAGTGAGAGCCTGGTGCTCTGGCACCTTTAATAGACATGTGGAGCTCAGGGATTTGCTGTTTCTTTAATGAGATGGAAAATATGTGAATCTCTCTCATGCGACTGGTTGTCATAACCCCTCTGCTCTGATTGGCTCCTGCCCTGCAATATTTTAGACTGTTTTGCAAGCAACAAAAAATGCAATCTCAGCTCTTCATATCATTCAGCTGAAGTAGGAAAAACTCCAAAAATTACATGAAAGAGAAGAAGATGGGAAAAAAACACCCCAAAAGGCAAAGCAAATGGGCTGTGAAACTGCTGATAGGGAAAATGCTTTCATAAAGCAGTGAATGTTCTGAGTCACTCTTCTCCTTGGAGTCCAGTGTTGCTCCCATTGGTGTCAAACAGGAGTTTTGACAATGAAGTGCATGGGAGCAGGATTAGGCCCTTCCCTTCTCTCCCATGGATGTTGTCTGAACTTTAGTCTCTCCCATTGTTTTATCATATTTAAATAGCTCTCACACCTTCTCATTTAGTTCTGAGAGGAGTCCCCAGGTGTGCTATAAAGCCCCCTGAGATGGTATAAGACTATTCCCTGTTTTTCCCTTAGAGTATGACACTCGGAGACTCAGAGACTGCCTCTCCTCCAGGGACTTCAAGACCCTCCCCCTACTTATTAGATCCATGAACACCAGGAAGGGAGTTGTCATTTCCTGGCCATGGAAAAAGCTCTTCTCTACCTGCTGGTGATGAATGTGGCCTGCTTATTCCTGGGTTTGCCAGGGCTTCTGTGAAAAAGCAGCCTATGAGACATACAGGCTAGATAATGGGTCTTTGCAACTTTCCTAATCTTCCTTCCAGCCTCTCCTTTTTTCTGCCACTTCAGTATACTCTGACTGAAAGACCAACCCAGCAAAAAAAAAAGGTACAGGGTTGTGGAGCAAGTGAAGTTTGTAAACACTAAGGAGGGAGGCTATGCAAATCTGCTTAGGCAATTTTCATGTTGACAGTTGGCATTTAGTACTTAAATAACTGTCTAAGCAATTTAGGAATAATGACCGGTGTGCTCAGTGTAAATGCTTTTAAATCTTCCTTAGCTTTTCTGTAGTGAAAGCCCTACAAAAATACTTTTTAAAAAGTAGACAAGCAAATAGCAAAAATTGCTGGAGGCCCCTATAATTTCTGTTTAGTTACAGAAATAGAAACCAAGATTATTCTACCTGAAACAAAGTGTTTCTGATAAATGCATCTGAGAGAATGTGTATCCCAAATTCAATCCTAAAAGTACCCATTCTTAAGTCAAAGTCATGCTTCAAGGCCTTTGTTACCAGAATGACAAAATCTTCCCATGTGGCCTCTCTAATATTATCACAAATGGCCCTTTTAAGTTTGACTGACAGCTCAGGCCAATGTTCCTTTGATTATGAGGTAAAGTGTTTGCACAGAAAAAATGGTATTTTGTAGAAGATCTCTCAGCAGTAGAACTAGTGAAATTTTCAAACACAGAGTTTACTCATTGAGAAGTGGGGTTTGGGCTGAAAATTAAGGGAGTCTGGATCTTTTTAACTATTGATGTTAGTATCTTTTGTTTAGAAATGATGTTTTTGTTTTAAAAATGCTGCTAAGTGCATTTTTAAAGATAAACAGGACATGAAAACAGAATATTTCAGGTTGAGCTAAATATATAATTTGGCACCCAAAATGTTTTTCAGTTCTGTACAATTTGGGTTTTTCTTTCTGGGGACAGAGGTGAAAGAGGATTTGGTGAAGAATAAAGCATCTTCATTTGGGGGAACACAAAATAAGTATTTACTTAACTCTTTTTATCTACTATGCCAAAAAATCAGTTTTGATGTGGTCAGACAGTCCCAACAATTGAATTCAAGTGATGTAGAAAGTTGCTACCCTTTGGTTGAGACATGATAACTGACCGTGTGTAATTTGGTGTTTCAAATGCAAATCCTAGTTACTGTTCTGGTAACATCTTAAGATATTTTCACTTAGTTGTTTATGATTATCTTTCCATAATTTGTTTTTTTTCAATTAAAGTGATTCAAGTTTGATGTTTATTTAAGCTGTAGATCTGGTGTTGCTGATTCCTAATAATAACATAACTCCTGTACTTGGAAAAAGAATCTAATAGGCAAAATTTCATTTAAGGAAAAAGAATATATATTTTCTACTACTGTATATTAAAATTTAAGGAGTGTACAGTAGTAAGTCAAAGGAGGCCCCCTATTAAAATTTGCAGTTCCAAGCTATGTCAAAGAAAACAGATAAAGCCTTTGAAATAAAGCTGCATCAAGTACATATGGTCAATAGAGAAGTATTTCTTCCTTTGGCATTCATGCAACTCATCAAGGCTTAGGTATGATGCACTAGAATATATAGAAAATTGTTAAATTTATAACACTATACAAAAGTAGTAAAATACTTTATATCAGAATGAAAATAGTAACTTTATATCAGTGCTAGAAAATAAGTTTAAAAGATGGAATAGTCACTAAAAACAATTTCTGGCAATTTCTTCAAAGGAGAAATTGTTTCTTTGGCTAGTAAGCTGTTAATACAGAAATTAATGATAAAGAATTAATAGTACAAATGTCAACTGTTTGTAGCTTATTGGGTTATTGCATACAGTGGGACAGATTCTGATTTAATTCCTGTTGGATGTAAACCTAAAACAGCTTCCATGAAACAATCACAACATTTTTTTACTGTTCTGGGGAATAAACAGCAAGCAGAAAGTCCCTTTTCTTTCTTCTCCAGTATTGGCAGGAGGAATCACACTTCACCGATGAAACTCCTTTGACTCCTTTCATGAAACCAACAGTGCTACATATATGAAAAAGGCAAGGGGATTAGACCCTCCATAAACATGACTGGACAGGATGGTATTGCTCTCAGACATGTTTCCTCAGCTCAGCAGCCTGCACCTGACCAGAACAAACTGGGGGGGGTGCCGATGCTGCAAATTGAGTCCTCCAGGGACCGTGGATGTTGTAAGAATGAGTTAAAGCTTCACCTCCGTGTTTTTGTTGCAGTCATTACCCATGGCGTCCTGATTAAGTGGTCACAGCTCTCACGACACTTCTTTTTTTTCTGTGTAGTAACCAATGCTCTGTGTATCCTCAGTACAGAGGGTCTCTTGTACCAGAAGCAAGACTCTTCCTGCGGCCCCAGGGCGCATATTAGGTAGCAGTTTAAGCACCGGGACTGTGGTGGCAAGACCAAGCCCTGTGCTCTGGCTAACACCCACATGCTACAAGGTCTAGAGTGGGCATAGGCAGGTAGGCACTGAGTACTGAACTCACACTTTTGAACTTGTCTGTCAAGGCTGCCTTTTAGTGACTTTGGGACAGGACTAAAATTAAGGAAGCACCAGCAGGGATTAATACAGACCTTCTTCTTCCCACAGTCTTCCTTCCATTAAGGAGTAAAAGGGAATGATTTTCTTTGACAAGTTGACATCTTTTCCCTGGGACAATGCCCAAGAAATGGATATGCTGTGTTTACTATTGGCAGGATTGGCAGCTTTGCATTGTATTAAGGCTTCTTCACCTTGTGTTTTAGAGTATCAGCATATGTACATGGATTTTGTAATTAAGAGGTAAGTTTCCTCAATCCTTTTTTTTTTTTTTTTTAATAGACATGCATAAATGGTGATAGGAGGCTCTCAGCAAGTTTGGAATCTCCTTTCTTGCATCTCTGCTTACAGGCTGTCATTGTCAAAAATATCTACCAGGCTTGCCTCTGCCCACTGAATGAGAACCATGAATTAACTTGCCTTCAACTTTACACACAAATATTTCACTCTAGATCTGTTGTGCCTCTAGTCAAACCACAGGTACAGTAGTCTAGGATGTACTAGAGAAGTTGCAGACCTAGGAGATTCGAGATTTGGGTCTAGACTTATTCCACCTAACTGCACATGCCTCTGAGGTATCTAAACTGGCTAAGGCTCCCTTTGGAGGCAATCACAAGAGACAGGCAACTTCAAAGTTTCATGCCTAAGGTTCAGTGTGTTGTATCCCAAGTCTTGCCTTCTAGCCTCCTTTCTACCATTTATTGCTCGACTTTGACAAATTCCTTCCCCTCTGATTCTGTTTTCCCTCCTGCTTCTTACTTACCCGGAGGTAGGTACTTACTCAGCTTTGTGGGGCCATCCCATCATTTGTGCCTACAATGTCTGCAGTGGGGCATCGCAAGCCGATCGCTAGACAATAGTGAAATCCAGCTGATGACAACAGCATATGAATACCAGTCCAGAGGTTGTGCTTTTCACCCAGCCTTTTCCCTATGTAAAAAAGGGCCATGGGGGGCTTTCATTTCCTTTGGCAGAGAAACTGCACTGCTCCCAGGTGCAGTGCACTACCTTGTGCTGTGCATTCAGGGCTGGCTGGATCCAGCAGCATTCCTGCAATAATTTCTTCTACTCTGCAAGAGAACAAAGACTTCTTTTTCTCCTCCCTTCACCCAGGGATTCAGGGCTTCCCACGCTGCCCTCTCTTCCACTCCTCTGGCCAAGACTGATTTGGGATTCATTACTCTAGAAAATTCTGCTGGACTAGTGCCCCCTAGAGATTAATATGTTTGAATGAAATACAAGGCCGTGCAAAATTTGCCTCTCTACAATGTGTTTCTTTCTAAAACTGACCCACAGATAGGATGTCTTTTACAGATGGCATTTGCATCAGGGCAATATTTGCTAGCAGCAAAAAAATCAAGAGGATCAATAACAGGCTTTCCTATTTCCTTTAGTATCTATTTTACTTATTGTCTCTAGTAAAAGTCCTTGCTTTTATGAATTCCAGTTAAGAGGCATATAGATTAAAAATCACTGGTATATCTGGTATATTCTACCATGTTGCATTAGATTTGAGGTTGCTTTTCTTCAGTATTTAACCTACTGCTCATTTATTATTGGACTTATTTTTAATTTAAGTCAATGTGCTGCAATGTATTTTGAAGATAATAGCACTGGCTGAGCTAGGTAAAAATGGAGACAGGCCATGCAACTTTCTGTCTCTGCTCTCACTTGTGGCCTGATACTATGGCGCATGGTCTCTCGTCTCTGCTCTGTTTCAACCACTCCATCATAGCACAGGAGAGAGACAGCTCCTCTTTTGAGCAGCAGCAGTTTTCAGCTGGTCTGCACCAAGGCTAGGGGGACAGAGTTGCATGTGATTCTGTTCGTCCTTTATCTGTGGGCCAAATATCCTTTTAAGAGGAAGATGACAAGTCTGTTTCACTAATGACTTGATTCATAATTTCACTCGGGTCTTCAGATGTGTATTCCCCATATCATTCAACTACTGTTATTGTGCTATAGCAACTTTTGCAAGGAGGTTAAACTTTGCATATGATTAAACTGTGTAAGAACTTGGAGTCTCCCTCTCCCTTGTTTCATCTTTGCAAGTCACAGAAAGAGCAGGGTTTAAATAGCAAACTGACATCTGCCATGCAGTCACATGGGGCCTGTCTATATTTAGAGTGATGTCTATAACAGCTACGCTCATTAGGATCATCCTCAGGCAGAAAGACTGTAATTATGGCATTCAAACAAACCAGCGTCTTGCATTCATGCTGGTTTGAATCTGGAGTCACGGCACGGAGTTTGCCAGGTGTAACCAAAAGCAGTATCAGCCCCCATTATTGAAACAGGGTTTCAGTTCTAGACTTAGAGATTAAGCCTAGTTGAAACCATGTCTGCTTTTAAAATATAACCACAAATAGTTATGTTTTGTGAACATGCAGAAGGCGGCTGCTGTCTGTGTTATAGTAATAGCATTGTCACATGGTATAAGAATATAAACCAGAAATGGAATCTTTTTTTAGAACAATTGGTATCACTGAAAAAAGCAGAGAGTTTTTTGGCACACCAGCCTCTCCTCAGTTCTTGAAAATTTTCCTGGCTAGGAAATTACTGAGATTAAGTGTGAAAGACATTAAAGCTTTTAAAGTCTTTTTTTGTTCAACTTATGTTTTAACGTTGTTGCCTGTGTAGAACTTAGTGGGAAAAAAAGCCAAACTTGAATGAAAAGAGAAATATTTGAAGGCGTGTCCCAAACTCAGTGTAGCAAAGTCCTTAATATTCAAAAAGCCCGTAGACTTAGATAGCTAATGAGCATTCATGGCAGCTGAAACAGAAACCCTAAAATGGCCTAGAACATGACAACTTTAGTTCTGAAGACCTCATCTGAAAGTTTTTAATTTGCTAAATGAATTTGAATTTGGTCACATTTACGTTACACTACTCTGTTATTCAAGGGGTACTGACACCACAGTCCTGACAAAACTACTGGTGTGACCACAGCTACTCCTTCTCTTGCACGGTGCTGCAGCTACTCGAAGGAGCGCAAGCGATATGATTGTGTTGGCAGAGAAGTATCAAAAAATGCTCTGTGGTGTGGCCAAGGGTTTCAAGCACTGATCTGATCTAAGCCTCTGGAAAGTCATGGTGGTATTGACTGCAGTCTCTTTTGTAATAGAGCCTGAAATGTCCTTCACATTCTCCTTGCAGGAGAAAGAAGAAGAGGAAGCTGTTTTGCCAGTAGCAATGAAGTCGACTTTCTGGGACACCTGGAAAAAGTGGAGTGAATATGGCAAGTATGTATAATTAATATAATTGTGCTTGTACCTGATGTACTGTGCTTCTGTACTGTACCTGTGTGGAGCAGGCCTCCTTTGCACTTGGTGGTTTACAAACACAACGCAAACTGATGCCTTCTGCCCATACAAGCTTCTAGGCTAACCCCAAGGGATAGTGTTGCCTCAAACCTAGCTGCGATGAAGCTTTTGTAATTTTACTCTCTATTCCAGTGATGCAGAAAACAAAGTAAAATGTCCTTGGTAGGATATTACAACAGTTTTAGGAGAAGGTTTGATCTTTTCTCACTTGCATGTGGTCAGTGATGCAGCATCCTCTAAGAAGTCATCAACTGACACAAAAACCTTTTGTGCCATGTGTGCACTTACTCATCCCTGCAGAGAAGGTGGAATAGTAGAAAAGGCATGTGTGTTTATGGTTTGGGTTTTTTTGGTAAGGAGCCCTTGTGCCAGAGAAAACAAACTCAACCGTTTCTCTGTTCCGAGTCTCTGAATGTGATATAAATACCATCCCACATTTTAGCATTGTTAATTAATATGTAATTTCCATTGCCTTCCTTTTGGAGAGTTCATTATCTTGAGGAATGTAACTCTTCATTCAAGCATTTCACTTTGCAGGGGGGGAAAGAAACGGAGGCGCAGAAGAACTACTTTAACTGGATTGTGTGAAAATGGCTGTGATAATAATTGTCTGGGAGAATTATGTGGAGGTAACAAAAGGCCTCACAAAATGAGTACATTACAAAGACTCTTTTATGACTGAAAAATACTGATGTCCTTAAAAAAGAAAGAGAGAGAGAGAAGTAGGAGCTGGGGTGATTTTTGTAGGAAAATGCAAAGATTACACTGAAGTTTGTCTTTGCACAGGGAAGACATTTCCTCAGGATTGCCAGAGAAAATCTTGCACTTTTCTCTTTTGGTTCCCCACCCCTATTTCCACAAAACATTTTCCCACGTTCTCCTCCTCTTATGCTAACACCAGTGACAGGCTGGGCTGGTGGGCCTGACCCAGTATCTGCCAATTTTGTACCCACTTGGTGTGCAGTCAGCAGAGCAGCACTGTGGCTTTCTTTTGTGGCTACGCCAGTGTGATTTATCTCTGTACAGAGAGCCTGTGCCCAGTTTATCTTGGTACTCTCGGCTGCTTGCCAGTAAGGCACCCTTTAGGATCCAGTCTTGCAAACAGCTCCAAAGGAGGTACTCCTGGGTCTCTGCTGAATCCCACCAAGTTCAATGAGGAGAGGTTGGGGGACACACAGGCTGAATCAGTGGGAGATTGAGAGGAAAGGAGAGAGCAAGAGAGAGGCAGAGGGGGGTATACTAGTTATTCCGGGCACCCATCACCATGACAGCTACCTATTATTAGATCTATCATATACACACTTATTTCCACAGCATGCAGAGGGCTGGTCTCCAAGCTAAAAGATAGTTTTCTGCCCCTTTTGAAAATGTCAGAGACTCTTTATTGGACCCAGCTGATGAGTGGATTCAAGCTTGTTAGTTTTCTCGTAACTCTAAGTTACAATCATGAGAAGTCTGTTTTTCTCATCATTTATTTCTGCTAAAGGGTTGCTCTTGCTGTCACCATTTGGAATGCCGTAGCCGTGTGTACTGAACACTGTGTTCAGAAATTCTTATTTTTGTCACCAAAGTACAGCTGCATCTTAAGGGTGGCACAGAATTAGAATAAGGTATAATGAAGTACTGTAGGTTGCTAATACACATTACATTTAGCAGCACCTTGATATACGGAAGTGTGCTGCTTTACACTTCTAGATAAATGGAACAAACAAGGAAGAGATTAAAATTTCTTCAAAGCTAGCAAGGGAACAGTCTTTTTCAATATAACAGGTAGTTTTTTCCTGTAGTCAGCGACTCCCCAGATGACCACCTTTCCACGGCTAGTGCTAATGCTAGGCACTTTTAAGGGACGAGAGTGTGAAAAACAAATTTCAATCTGCTTTGGAAAGCAGCTGCTGTAAAACGCTGGCACTATTTATAAAATGTGGTAAAGTAACATGGCAGATACTGTTCAGGCTGATTTGGCTAGCAACATCTACTGTATCACAACAGAGATGTAGCTGTGCTGCAGTTATTGCTGAGCTTTGCCTGTATCCTAAGTTGGGCTGCCACAGTCCTGTATTCCCCCTGACCCCAGCTGCACATTTCTCCCCCTCCCTTTCACTGGCAATGTTGCTCATGCGACTGCATGCTAATACAGCTCTGGAAGCTGATCTGGCTGAAAAGCACTTTATTTATTTTGCTGAAAGCAAATTTGGGGTGGATCAGCTCTCTGAACTGGCTAGCCAAATAACCGTAAGTGCCAGTGCTGCAGGAGGGCGGTGGTGGAGAACAGGAGCATGTGAATGGAGGACAGGGACCCTTCTTAAATCCCGTCCCGGTCAGAGTCCAGGATGTCTCAGGCAGCATCAAGAACCCTTTGGATTTCAGTTTGAAAGTCGCTCCTTGGGGTAACCACCTGCATTCTCTCTTTCAACAAATTGTGTATGGTGGAACTGTTAAAGTCCATTTCTGTATGGATTTGTGAACCACTCTGCCACACAGTCCCATTGCAGCAATGCAAGGTTTCTGCTCTATCCCCCCACTGCAATACGCCATTTGCCCTGTGTCAGCATCCCTTCCCCCCAACTATCCTCAGCTGCCTCACATCTTTTGCAGAGGAAGAGGCTGTGTTCCTAATCTCTACATGTCCCTTCACTGCTTGGAGAGACACAACACTGTGGATTTACCAGCCATGTGGGGAAGCACAGCTCCCAAGCTCACCTGCTCCTTGGCCTAAGCCTCCACTAGCCCAGATCGCTTGGGCGTCTCCTCATCCAGACTCCCTGTGGGGGGGTTACTGCAGGCAGCCCTGGCTCAGGTCTACGTACCTCAGGGGCATAGATAAGCCCTAAATTCTCCCTGGAAAGCACTTTCCCACAGGGAGATGATTTTTGAGTTTTATGCTCAAGGGCTTCTTGCAACTTTCTCCTGAGTTCATGGCTGAGGGCAGCAAGGGCAGTGCCATGTCCCTGTATGCTATGGCTTGTGCTGGCTTCTCTAAGTGACACTGAGTCACTGCAGTGAATTGGAAACCAGGAGAGAGACTAAGGACAGCAGTTAACAACAGAAGAAATATGTGTTTCTAAGTTAAAAATGGCAGCAGTGTTTTTCAGAGTGTGTGGGAGGGAGAAGTCAAGTAATCCTAATCTCATTTTTGACTCAAGGGCTTGCAGGACATGTGAAAAACAGGGCAGTCCTGAGATGAGAAACAGAGGTGGGAACCACACACCTGCCCTGGTTGTCCTTTGAGAAGCTCTGAGCAAGGCTGAGGGCAGGGGGACTCGGGCTGATGGACAAAGCATGGGGGCGTCCTAATGGTTTCTTCTGAGCTGGAGATCCAGGCCCTGTGTAATGGCAGTGGCTCCCGGCTTTCCCCACACCAGTGTGGTGACCTAGAGGTAGAGCTGCTTAGGGGAGCCGCTACCTGGGCTTGGGTGCAGCCCCAGTTCAGGGAACGCATGGCAGGGTTGATTTTCTAGGGCTGCCTGTTCATCTCACCAGCTGCTCCTTCGTTAACCCTTCCTCCCTCTCCCTTCCCCCCAAACAGACCCTTTCCCCAGTCAAAGCATGTTTTCCCAAGTCAGTCACTAAATCAAGCCGATGTGTCTCCCTTCCCCCACCCGCCACAGTGACAAGCGCTTGCTGATCCGTCCTTTCATGTACTCTCCGCCGTTTCCTGCTTTGGTTATTAAAAGACAAAAAAACCAACGCCATGGCAGTGATCACCTTTATGGCCTGAGCCAGTATCGCCAGCCATACAAACGCTGGAGAACCGAGAGCGGTGCAATGTTTAGCCAGCCAATGCACACCCCTCCCCGGGAGGCTGAAGGATGGAGGGGGGTGTAAAATCATTCCCGTGGACCTGGAGGGGTGGAGTTTTCTTTTCTGTGCTTTCTTTGAGTTACGGCAGTCCTGAGCTAGCCTTGATCCGCAGTGTCAGTGTGTGAACGTAGGGATTAACTTGGCCACTTTGCCAGCCCTGTTTTTAGAACAAAGCGCCTGTCCTGGAGGGCTGAGGCCATGTGCCCCCTCCTCCTCCACCTCCCGGAACAAGGCAAGAAGGGCTGGACAAAGGTCCCCCGGCCTGCTTTCCTGGCTGCCCAGCGATCTCCCGTCCCCGGCTGCTTGGACACGCCAGCCCTCCTTCCTCAGCCCTGCTAAAACACACGTGCAGAGTGTGCAGTAGTGAGCAAACATGGCTTTAATGTGATAAAAGACGAGACCTTGAGAAAAGTCAAAATCATCCAGGGGAGAAAACAGGTTGGACATGTAAAGAGAAAAGAGTTCAAGAGTTTCACCAGTGAGCCATGAAATGAAAAGTAGCAGCTGATGTACTGGAGAAAAGGAGCAGAGAGTCATCAGCAGAAACTATGGAGCCAAGGTTAAGGGGCGGGGGGGGGGGGGAGCTGAAACTTAAAGTAATTACCAAGGCAAAAGAGAGACAGAGAGCGAGAGAGAGATCCGGGCTACAGCCTCGCATGCGGTACAATCTCTATGAAAGGATCACCAGGAAAACTCCTGTCTTGCACATTAGCAAAAGCGTTTGCGTTATCAGGAGCGAATGCCCCTGTCCTTTCAAAGCACGAGGCTGAGCACCTGATTTCCTTGGAAAAAAAAAGAAATAAAAATCCCAGAGGGCTTCCAACAATTTGCATTTTCTACCCCCACAGTTGCTTGTCCGGGAGGCTGAAAGGAAGAAATTACTTCACTTTCTTTTGTTGTTGTTGTTTAGATAGCAAATAGATACAGAAATAAAGGGATGAGGAGTGTGTGTGGGGGGGAGGGGTAATCGTGAAATTGAGTGTAGGTCAAAAATACCAACAGCAAGCGGGGAAGAACTGCATCCCCCCGGCTTATTCATTTAGAAATATTTAAATGAATGTGTTAAAAGCTGAGGCGAGTGTTTCGTTCTCCTGTCGAGACGTGAAATTGCAGGCATAAAAAACAAATCAAATCCAAGGGGGAACGTTTCCTGTGCCTGTTAAAATTAAACGCCTCTTACACACAGAAAGCAGTGGGAAAGTTTGGCAGCCCTGTACAGCCACGCGCAAACGAGGAGCAATAGGAGCAGCGATTCACGTTGCCTGAGCCTTAAAATACCGCGGCGGAGCGGCAGGACGGTGGCTAAAGCCCGGAAACAAGCGCCGGGCCCCGGCGTGGGCTCCTCGGCGGCCCCGGCGCGGCCCGCGGGTGCGCGGCGCAGCGCGGCCGCCGCTGCCTTTTGTTCCCAGGCAGCTGCGGCCGGACTACGTTTCCCAGCAGGCTCTACGTGGGGGGGGGGGGGGGAGAGAAGGACTTTTCACCCTTCTTCCTCCCCCATCACACTCTTCCTCAGTGGAAGAAAAAAAATATATATATATATATATTCACTTTGCTGACACATCATATGCATTGAGCATGCAAGAGCTGCAAAAGGCAGCTCCCTGAAAATAAGGAGGAACTTACTGCTTCCAAAATCAAACTCAAGAGAAACATTAAAAAAAACCAAACAAACAAAGGAGGAGAAAGAAAAGCCGAAGTGGTTAAATCCTGGAGTGGGAAGAAGGTTTTCCTGCGCTTTGAAATCTTAATAAATTCACAGAGGAGAGAAAATACTTTGTTCTTTTGTGGGAAGGGATGAACAAGATCTTTGCCAGTCACTCCAGACTTATGCACATATAACTTATGCAACTGTATCCCAAACTAAAGCACCTACACGTCTTGCATAATGTCGTTTGTCAACATACAAATGCTGCTTTTCTGGCCCCTGTAGAGCCTACAGATTGCTTTACTGATCTTCTGCATCAGATGGCTTTATCCTTCTGGTACTGCATATATTGGGATCTGAGGTCTGTGTAAATATGTATAAACAAAATGCGTATTTTGTAGCAGGTTTATTTTTAGTCCCTGTGTTTTTACACTGGGGAAAAAGAGGGTTGCTTAATTAATTTTGATTCTGTTGGGTTGAGAGTGATTAGTACTAAAAGAGATCTGGGTGGAAGCATAAACCTTATTAAGGCTTTACAAAAAAAAAATTAGAAATTGCTAGTTTGAAGTGGTCCTCCTATAGCCACTGCCCTCTCAGTTATACCTTTGACTTCACCAAAGTGATGCTAGTTTAAATGAAGAGACATTGGCCTCAGGTTTCTAAAGAATCCTGGTGACAGGTTCTCTATAACAAGAGATAGAAAGTGGTGATTATAACGAACTAGGAATCTGCTAGCCAAGCCTCTGCTCCTTAGGGAGCTGATTCAACTTGCATAGTTGTGTGCTATGGCATGTGCATGTGTTTAGCGGTCAGATTTGAATGACTAAAGCAAAATTTAGTACCAGATGTTACATGTAAGCATGTGGGTGCATGCATATATATGTGTGTGTGTGTAGATATAGACATAGAGTTACAGAGATGCAGACATACAGAGATGTAGAGACATATGTATAATATACACACTGTGTATGCACTGTGCGTCAATTGTCTCTGTGACAAAAGACAAATATAATGTCAATATACATGAGCTTGTATGTTATTTTAAATGGTAAGATAGAAAGATTAACCTCCCTGGCTGCTTTGGCAGAGAAAATTATTCTTGTTCAGCTGTAGTTTTCGTCACCCTATTTTGTCCTTGACCCTAGGATACCTTGTCATGGTTATTTTATGTTAAAGATCTTTACACATATATATTCAAAAAATAATTGCTTGTGCTGCTGATAACACATAAACCATTTCAGAGGGAATAGTTTTAAATATATAGTTTTCACATTAGTGTTTTCTGTTCACTCTTCTATTGTAGCAGCATGCACAAAGGTAGCAGTCCAATCTGTTTCACTCCATTATGCCTTCACTTTTGTCTGTGAAGTCTGGGCTTCAGCATTACTAAGGACTGTTAAAACATATTAACAACCAGCATTATTTTCACTGAAATTAAAATCAATATCAAGGTGGCATTTTTATATCAACTGGGTAGGACTTAAGTGGTTGTTATATTTTTATTATGCATATTTGTATTATAACAAATGAATAATTTAAGCCAGGTCTGTGACTTCAAGCACAGATGTAAGAAAAAAGTGATAAGGAGGCACTATGTCTCTGAAGTGCCCCTGGGAGATACGTTTTCTCCCCTGGTTCTTCAAGAAAAATTCATTCACTGCTAATTCTCCCCAACAGAACAGTATTACCTCTTTCCTTTCCTAAAGACCTCCTGACTCCATCCACTGAGTGATGGAAGGATGGTGGCAGGTTTGGTCCATTCCCCTGCTGTCACTTTTTCACTTGCTCCAGTGGAGAAATAACTGAGCCTATTATTTTCTGTTTGAATCCCCAGCCCTTGTGTGTTTTGTGTGAGTGTGTGGTGGTAATGGTGGGTTTGCTCAGATTCCTGTGGCTGAGCTGTGGTGTGAGTAACAGGCTAGTCATCTCGTAGTGACAAAGCTCTGCCAGGATGCTTGCTTGAATGGAGAACCTCTAGACAGCATTCCCCAGCCCACCTTGAGGCTACCATTAGGTATACCCTCTCTATAGGACAAGCTCCAGGGTTTCTTCACCTCTGGGACAGGAACCATGGATTAGAGTCAGGCCAGGAGCATTTTTTCCACTTTGTTAGAAGATGCTCAGACTTCCAGATGCCTTCACATTATGTATAAAGTATGAAGGAAGGAGGGTAAATTTTTCTAAATCATTTGTTGATGAGAGTGGATTCATTTATGTAATTCTCTGATTTCACAAAATTGAGTATGGGATTTAATCAGTTTCTCCACTACAACCTTCTTTATTGCAAGAGTTACATGAACTTATGCAGGTTTTTTTGCAGCCTCCTGTCTTACACCTTTGCCACTGAGCTCAGTGGGAATATGATGTTTCCAAGGTGTGCAAGACTAGGCCCAAATACAGAATATTCCCTTTCAACATGCGACTAATGAAAATGTTACTCTTCTTACCCTTTCCCTCTGAATTTCTCTCTTGTTCTGCTATTATTTTATTATTAATTCTTGTCATTATATTGCTAAAAAGCCAGTCTTACTGCACTGCTGGTTTTCTGGGCCCAGATCTGGCTTTGATGAAAATGAAAATCTCCTAGGTTTAAGAAGGATCAGACCTACTGTTTGCATGAAAGGCAAATTGCAAACCTAGTCTTGCAGTTCTCACTCAAACAAGTTGGACCGCTCGAACAAACCCTGCATGTCCTTAGGCAAACCTCATTGAAGTCAATGCATGTTAAGGTTGAATAAAGGAATTCATTGATTTCAGCGGTTCTAATCTCATGTGTCAAGATTTATTCATGTGAGTTGCAGATTCATGTTTGAATACTGAGGGTATTTTATACTGTAAAACAGATGCCCAGACCTGAAGCTAGATCTTTGGTTGCTAATCATAAACAGAAGTTTATGATTATTGCAGTATTCCTCTTAGCATTTTATGTATAACATTTGAACCACTACCTATGGATGTTTTAGGTAGATACAAAAATATAGTTAGTGGCAAATACATTTTGTATTTTCCTATCACTTCAGAGTGGATGAGTGTGGAATGCATTCAGCAAGGTAAGTCGTGTGTTTCAGAGCCGAACATAAAGATAATTCAAAAAAAAGATTACCACAAAGTATTGTATGACTGAAATTGTAACAAATCAATACAAGCTGAGAAGACGGAAACCAGGAGTAGAGGCCAACAGGCTTACTCCCATTCTTGTAGAATCAAGTGAAGGAAAACTTGGATCTAAGCAACACTTGTTTGCTTGTTTAACTTGATTGCTACAAAGAAGTCCTAAAGGGATTCATCAGTAAGGGGAAGAGAGGAATGCGTTTACAGGGCTGTCATTATTTACATTTAATATTTTGTTTCCTGACTACAGAATCCACTTTGTCTTTTCCAGTTAGCAGGTATAATGCTGTGAAACAAACCTCTGTGTTTGTTCATTGCTCTCGCGCAGCTGGCTCCATCTTGGGCTCAACTCAGCTGCCACTGGAGTCAAGGGAAATGGCTCATGTTGACTCTCCTGAGAGCTGGCAGGGTCCTACTAGCCCCAATCCTAATTCTGTTGCTCTCAGCCACACAGCTTTCTTTGACTGCCATGGGAGCAGGATGAGCTCCTTTGACAGAAAGTCACAGTGCCAGCCCATGCAGTAAGATCACATTTATTTTCATGATGCCTCTTTATAATGTAGTTTTATGACTGGGAATTTGAAGGGAAACCTCTAGGAGCAGAAGGCAGCTATTACAGGAAATGTCTCTCAAAGTCATGTGCTTTTAGTCCTAATTATTCTTCATTACTCTCTTTTAACTTTTGTAATTCATGTATTTCTCCAGCAATACAACCCAGCTTAGAGTGAGATGAAGAAGCACAGGGAATAGAGGCTGTGCACAGACTTTCTCACAGCAAAAGCAGTATTGCTGAGCCAGAGCACTCAAACGTCATGAGCCAGCCCATTCCTACCTAATCATGAGACTGAATAAAAAAATCATGAGATGTTTTCAAAGTAAATGTGGGCTTTCTTCTGCTTGCTTTCTGATTCTGGTTTTATGGCATGCCTAAGTCGCATTTTCAGCTTTTTCCCAGTAAATAAAAGGCCTGGAATTGGATGTAAACCCAGAAGAGGGACATTTAAAAACCAAAACCAAATGCTAGTCTTGCAAGAACGGGCAAAATTGGAAAAAAAAAAGGTTTCTGCAGAGACATAAACAGAATAAAGTAGGCAATACAGAATGTAGAAGCATGAATTGCTTGGCATTCTTATACAAGTCACCTAGTATTTAACTGGGATGAGGACAGAGAGGCTGACATTTAGCCCAGAAAAAGACTGAGGGAAAGCATCTAGAATGGGAATTTACCGTGGAAAATGTTATAGCAGCCTCTTTGACGCAGGAATTATCAGGACACAGGAGGCCCTTTTTGCCCAAGTTGGACAATTTGCAGCTCAGAGATTTGCATCAACTTCCGGGCTGTGTGTAATTCAATCTGTTTGTTCTTATCTGTGTAGCGCAGCCTTGACTGGCGGATGATATCTTCCCATGGGAGACACCATTGTACCTGAGACCTACAGCAACAAAGTTTTTCCATGTTCAGCTGGGAAAGGATAATTATCAAGGTGTATATATCTGGTGTATATACCCCCTGCTTTATTTTGACAGGCCCTGGTGACTTTTAGGAAGTGCTCAAGAGCCATTTGTTTTATCAAGCTTTGGAGGACAGCCTGTGAGTGAGGTAATTTTAATACCCTAAGAGAAGAGGTGATCAGGAGAAAGACACTCATGCACTCAAGGGTGGAATCTGGGTGGTTTTTTTGGTGCTCTGTTGTGTTTTGCAGCCTTTGCACATCTTTTGTTGCACTCATGCTTAGTGCAGAGAGGACTATTTAAAGAACCTCAATATGTTTATTTAAAGAAGAGAAAAAAATCCTGAGAAGGCAGAATGTTCATGTTAATATTCTTTGGAGCTGTTCCCTGTGATTGTGTGTTAAGTAAGACACAATGACCAATAATTGCATTGCACACAAGGTCTTTTTGTCATAAATATTTTATCTTTTCTTTTTTTAACCTCAGCTTGTACAGCTCCTAGCACAACTGTCATATCTGGGGGGCCTATGTGGTGCAGCAAGACAGATAACTAGTACCTCCTGCTTCTGAGAATGAGTGCATGTAGACTGCATGTACAATATCCTATTGCTCAACACTTCTCAGTTGACTTTCTCAGGCCCCCTTTTTGAAGATGATATTCCCATAGCCTCATTGTGGTGCTGTGCAATGTTACTTTCAGGCAATATTAACAGGGATGATATTGATCTGAATATATTCCCAGAGTGATCCTTAGAGCAAAATTTGTTGAACGAGTGTTATTTACAAATTCACCCCAATGTACAAAAGAAATACAATTCTTTTTTCAAAGCAGAGTGATAAAAGGATTCTGGTGACTGGATGAGCCTTGCAAGGCTGGAAGTGCAGGACAACAGCAGGAAGAACAAAATTGAAAAAGGGCGTGGGGAGGAAGGAGAAAA
This sequence comes from Apteryx mantelli, assembly GCF_036417845.1. NCBI lineage: Eukaryota > Metazoa > Chordata > Aves > Apterygiformes > Apterygidae > Apteryx > Apteryx mantelli. Next base: position 143,552,426 of record NC_089978.1, read on the forward strand.
AGAAATACAATATCTAGGAGGTTTGTGTAATTAAAACCAGATTAAATATTTGTGCTTTGCAAATGATAAATATTTGTGCTTTGCAAAAGATACAAATTGATATAGTTTTAAAAAGCCATTACTAGTACTCCACTATGGGAGTTCAACATATTCTCTGCCCTAGGGCGCTGTTCAGCAGAAATGGTAAGCAGGGCTTCTGTGTGCAGGAGCCTGCTGAATACCATGAAATGGGCTTCTTCATCTTTTTATTCTGTTCGGCAGAAATTTGACTGTCCCATGGAAATGTTTCTCAGGACTGCTGGGAACTTTTGCGCAGAGCCAAAGAGAGGTGAATGCTTCATTGTAATATTCGCTCCCTGGTGGGTCACTGTCTTTTCATTGAACTACAAAGCCCTGTTGCATTCTGTCGCAGAAATTAATTTAATATTTTCATCTGAAGTAGAAGTGGTGTTGAGTTAAATCACCGCCAGTGCATGGGGAACAAAACATAGGGAATACATTTGCAGCCACTTTGTGCAAAAGCAGAAGGTGGCATCAGGCAGCTGAATCAGTTGAGACAGAGGTAAGGTGACAGGTGTCAGAGTGCGTTTTCCACATGGACCATGAGGAGAAGACAGAGATCAGGAAGTTCTTGGCCCCTGCCAGAGCCAGGCCTAGTTTCTAGTGTATTAGGGCACACAAAAATTTTCCCTCGTGACAGATGACTCGTTTGGTAGAGTGAAGACACTAGTGGCTCAGTACCTCTTCTATAATAAATAATGTGGTTGAAGTATGAGTGAGCTTAGACTGGTATTTGGTTATTCCCTCCTATTTTTCGCTACTAGAAAGCTTAAATAAAGCTTTCAGGATGGCATTTTCCAAACTGCTCAAGAGATTTACATTCAGAACTCTTGTTGGAAAGAGGCATCAAAATCTCCTAGCAGCTTGGGAAATCTCAGACTTACAGTGAGAGATATTTTTTGTATTTCTGTGATTTTCAGGCAGGTTTATGCAACAAGCTACCCATGTTTTCCCATGTGATAATGGGTGTTGAACCTGTTTAGAAAACATATTGTAGCTCATTACCTCCTGCCTGAAAAAAAGGTCAGGGCATACTCTGGAGAGTCATGCTGGAAGGTATGGACTGCTCATTCCTGAGGAAGGAGACAGATGAACAAAAAGTGAGGAGAGAACTTGAGATGAACTTCAATATCTGGTTGATTTCTTCATAATGTGCAACTTCTGGGAGTAGGTGTTATAAACACTCAGCAGAGAGAGTTGAATGTGTACTCAATGGCATCAGCTACCTGAGCTGTTCCAGAGCCTGGACTGCTCTTGGTGCCTTCTGGCACTGCAGGATCAGGCATAGATTGGATGGGAGTCCTCACCCACTACCAGGTTTGAGGTACTGCATGTCCACTGACCAAACTGTACTTGCTCCTGTCCTTTATCTTGCTGCTGATGTTCTCACAATCATGCCATTTGACACAAAAATGGCTTAGGATACTCTGTCTCATATGCAGCAGTTAAAGAAGAAGTGCTATAAATGTCATCAGTCAGTCCAAACCTAAAGTTTTGGGAGACATGCTTTTCAGACACTATAGCTGTCCCTTCAGAAAAGCCAGCCAGATTGTTTTTTTACTGTGCTGTATCCAGCCATATATCAGTGTGAAAAAGCTCACTTTGGAAACAGTGAGGGATTCTGAGGAAAAATGTAGGATGACGTTGCAAATTTTTAAGGGATATATTCCCTTCCCATTCACCCTTTAGAAGAAACTACAGGAGCTCAAAGAATAACAGGCTGAGACATGCATAGCATGTATTCATGAAGCAACTGCTGGGGAAAAAAATAACAGGAAGGATGAAAAACATACAAAGTTGATGCTGAAGGAAAAACACTTTTCTGCCTAACATGGGAGAAAACTTGTTGGAGAGTTAGTTATCCACTGTCCTGCTAAGCCTCTCAAAGCTAGTTAGGCCAATGAGACTTGTGGTGATTTGCTGATAAAGTGCTTTTGGTGCAAGTACTGAAGAACACAGATGGAGCTGCTTGCATGGAATGACACTTTGCTTTGAACCAATTCTCTGTTCCACTTGGGATATGCATCTCTAACCCTTGCTTGGCTGGGAAGCTCCCCACATATTCATGTCTAGAAGGTGACAACTCAGAAATAGAATAGCATCTTAAATTCCCTAAAGAAATATTGCCTAACAAAGTGTAATTTTTTTATTCAGCTTCTGAACACAGGCCTGAGAGAGTGAAAGATAGGATTCATTTTTCAAAGGAGATTAGGAGCCCAAGTCTCACTGACAGTCAATGGGATTGGAGTGTGAAGTCACACATCCTGAGAGGGATGGAGTGTTATAGGTCCAAGTGACTGTCACCTAGGCAAGGAGGATGTAAGTTCCATTTCCTTTAAAAGTCTTTTAAACTTTGACACAATTTCATGTTTTAATAGCTATATGCCTCAGTTCTTATGCTTCTAGACTAAACTAAAAAAAAAAAAGACTAGTGAATTTGTCTACTTTTTTGTTTTCAGGTGTGTTACTTGATACATCTCAAAGTGACTTCATTTTCAGGAAAAAAAAAAAATTAGCACCCTTTTCAACATGAGAAGAGAAAGCCCCAGAATTTGCTAATCAAATTTTAAAGTATTCCTTGAGATTAAAGGTCATGGAAGGGATTTTCAGAAGTGTTCAGCACTAGCATTATTCTACCTCATTTGAATTTCACCCTTGACTTCAAAGTTAGTGATGTTAGCCCAATACGAGAGCTTTGGAAAATCACACTGCATTGATTTAAATCTCAGAGCCAGTGATTATAGTTTGTGCTGACATAACAGGAGTAAATCAGGTGCGTGTTACACTCTCAGGACCTGCTTCAGTAGTTCAGCCCAGACACATCTCCTCCTTTGAGTAAGATGCCAGATGTTCTTTCTGCAAATCTATTTCTTGACATAGTAGAAGGCAAAGATGTTGAAGCCTTTCCAAAAAGAACATTTTCTTGACCAATTTTTCCCAAATGTCCAGGACTATGTGGAGCTTAGCTATCTTTTTGCATAGGTTGCTGTATAATCTGGACACAGTACTAAGGCTTGGATTTTCAGTTTAACACTTTGCATGGTCATTTACACGTGTGTAAAAGTCTATTTAGAGAGATTCAAAGTTTTGTTCTTTTGAAACAAAAAGAGTCAAGTGAGAAAAGAACTGTTTGTTTTAACTCTTCCCAGTGAGAATGAACACAAAAATCCCTACTAGGAATCCAGTTTCTCCAAAACCAGTTAATTTACTTTACCAGGCACTGTAGAGTATGTGATATGTGAAAGGCAGCATACAACAGCTAAATTAGGTATTTAGAATAAAAAGGAACTGGGTAAAGAATAAACTAACTTTACCTCTTTGCCCTCAAATGAGGAGCTTGTGATTTTTTGGGGATGAGTGACAGAACTTAAGTCAATTCTTCATGGTTACTCCTGACAAGAGAAATACATTGTTTACCCCCTTACTTCAAGTTCTATATTACACTTATTGATGCAGCTCTTTCCATAAAAGCAGCATAGGGGCAGTGCTGCTGAGACTTCCAAATATGCCAAAAGTTTTGATTTTAATACATTTTTCTTGCATCAGAGTGTCTGCATTTTTCAGAAGCCCTTTGACCTGTGCATGTGGCAGCACAGGGAGGGACTTTCCAAGGACTGAAATAAACACTAAAGCCCAGCTGTTGATTTATAGAATCATGTAACCCATTCAACCATCTTTGTCCAATGAGTTAAAAATTAATGGCATTTTGCATTTAAAGGGCCAAATTTTTTTCTGCAGATGTAATGAGATGATCTCCAGAGGTCCCTTCCAACCTCAGTGATTCTGTGATTCTGTTAATTGGGCATTTTCCATTGAAGTCAGTAAGTGTTGTCTGAACATAGGAAAGAATTTTGTCCTATCTTGAGATTCAGAGACTGTTTGGTAGGTCTGATCCTGTGGTCCTGATAGAAGGTTAAAATGAGATAGCTGGAAAAAAACAGGGGAAATGCAGGAGAGAGATGGAAGGACAGGATGAAAGGCAGAACAGGAATGTGCTTACTCAGCATTGGTGGGAGAACAAGGGAGAGTATTATAACTGGATAAATGCTTTGAGCTGATAATGGAAAGGAAACCATTTAACTGTAAACAATGGACTTGAGATGACAACATGAGAGCTCCTTCTTCAAGGGAAAAGCCAGATTTTTAAAGGTGTAAAGGCACCTAACACTTTTTGAAATCAAACAAATTGGTGCTTTGCAGGATGAGTCAGATTTATAAAGGTGCTAGGGATCCAAATCAGAGGCATAAGTGCATTTACACAGCTGGCCTTCAGTGCCCTCAAATCTCACCAGAATGACAAGCCTTAAAAACAGGAAATACTCTATATTGACATCCACTGAAGTCCAGCTTTCTGTGTTGAGGAAATCTGTGTTCCACAACTGCAATGGAGCTGAAAACTCATAATAGAAAATCACATGGGCCAAATCCTGAATGCCCTGCTCTAGTGAAGGGGAAGAAATTTGCCCTTTTAATGATAGGACAAAGACTGAGTAAAAGCCCTGAGATGCTCGATTGTGGATATCCACTTTTGTAGAATTAACTTCTAGAGACAAGTCAAAGTGAGTATTGTTGTCTTGTCAGGTCACACTGTACAATTGCTGTGCATCTGCTTTTAGATTATGAAAATACCCTAGAATGTCCTGTCTTCTATTATATTGACATTGTAGCTTCTGCAGTTTTTCATGTGCTCTTTCTCTAGCTGAATGAGAAAGCCAGGAGAATATGTATATGTCCACTGGCGTCTGCAAAGTGTTTGAGTCTGGAAGGATCTTAGGCTTTTCTGACTGATATTAAGAGTATTTCTGAGAAGTCAGGATATGTAAATCCTCCCTATGGATGTGGAAAAAACTAAAGCAAGAAAATAAGTACATTCAAAAAAATCTTGACACTTCATTTAAGACTAGAAGTATTTTAGACTTCTTTCAAGTTGCATTTTATATTTTAAATTATTACATGGAAAATGGGTCTGTTTTCCCTTGTCTTTTACCACCTATAGTTGAGGATGACCTGAAGGTTAAAAATCCTCCTAAATGGAATGTGGTCATAGGAACTCACTTTTTTCTCCTTTTGCTGTTCAAGCAATCAGCGGAAAGTTTGTGTTTATGATGCTTTAACAAGATAAGCAATAGGGATGGGACTCTTAGGCAAGGAACAGGGTAATAGCTATTGTAATCAGGTAACTGGGAATCAGAGTTGGATGTGGCCAGCTAGAGAATGACATACAAAACAGAGAACAGCTGTATATGTGCACCCTGTGGAGAAGGAACCCTGTGAGGAAGAAGGAGTACTGGCAGTGGATGAAATTTAGGGGATCCTAATCTGATGCAACAGCTGTGTTATCAGAGGAATAATAGTATACTGGTCCAGAAGGATCTTAAGAGGTCATCTTGTCTATTCCATTCCTCCAAGAGAGTATCAAACAATACTCCTGTCTTTTCTTGAAGTTGTTTGTTTAACCCCTTCTTAGAGATCTCCCATAACAGCAATTCCAGTGTCTCCAAAGGGAATGTGTTCCAGCATTACCTAGTTTCACCTTTAGATATGTTTCTCCTAATGTCTAGTCTGAATCTCCTTTGCTGCAATGTAAATCCATCCCTTCCTGTTCTCTGCCCTGGAAAAGAACAGGTTATTCCCTTCTTCTTTTTATAGGCCTGAAGACTGTTATCATGAATGTCCTCAGTCGTCCTGTTAGCCTAAATAGCTCCAGTCCCTTAATTAACATTGTCTGTGTAGATCAAACATGCTCCAGACCTCTGATCATTCTTATTAGGGTCCTCTGCTTTCTCTCCAACTCAGGCACACCTTTCTTAAAGTATGGTGCTCAAAACTGGATATAGCTGTCCAGCTGAGGCTTTGCCAATGCTCAGTAGAGCAGAAGGATCACTTCAGGTGTCCTAAAGACTACACTTCTTTTTATGCACTCAACCATTTTTGCAACAGCATGACGTTTTTGACTCTCGTTCAGCTTGTGATCCACTATAAACACAAATTCCCTTCCTGCAGAACCACTATCTAAGCAGTTAGTTTCTATCCTTGTATTTGTGACATTGATTATATCTGCCTAAATGTAATCCCTCACACTTGTTCATATGGAAATGCATGTTATTTTTTCAGAGCATTTCTCCAGTTTGTCACAATCATTCTGAACTCTCATCCTATCCTTCAACATACTCATTGCCCTCCAAACTTCAGATTATCTCCAAATGTCATATTACCCATTTCATCACACTGTTCATAAATGAAAATACTACGGAGTCATAATCAGTGAAGGACAATGTGAGAAATCCGGTTAGATGCTGATTTGCCACTTTTCTTCCCTTCCAAATCTGGAGGGATAAATGTTATTTGGAGTCAAAAATTTTCTGGCAGGAGAAGGGGAAAGGAGTAGGTGGAAGGATTTGTCTGCACTGAAGGAGGATCACTAGATGTCAGACCATCAATGGAGAAATGCTGAGGAATCTTAAATGCTTGCCTCATCTGCAGGCACCGGATGTTGCTATACCATTGTACTTCCAGAACCATCTGAGGGAGTAGGATCAGACTGGATAAAGTATGCGAGTTGAGCAGAAGCAGGGGGGGAATTGAAAGGGTGCTGAAAAAAAAACAAAAGAAAACAACAGGATGAGGCAGAAAGTTGCAGACAAGGAACAATAGCTGGAGCAATCCAGCTAAACAGGTGTTGCCAAAATTCAGCTGAGGTCTTTGCCATGGTTGGTATGGTAAATTCTTTCTTCCCACAATGAATCTCCAAAGGGACTGAATTGCCTTCTGATGTTGCTCTCATCTAACAATGTGTCATTAATAATCCTCTCAGCCTTGAAATGCATGATGAAGAAGGGATGTAAGCAGAATAAATCCTGCTCCTGTGGCACAAATTTTACTGAGTAAATAAAGGAAATGGAAACATAATCCCTCTTGCAACTGCATGGAATAGGTAACCTATGAACCTGGGAACAGTGAATAATTTGCAACTCTGGTGAAGGAATTGTTGGGTGACAGTGCTCCTGGTAATGAGACAGAGAGGATGCCAAGGACTGGGAAAAGAACCGAGAAGATCAGCTCTTCAGATAAATGTTGCAGCCTCCTATGTATTTTAGGACACTGACATTTCACCATTCTCCATATCCCTTCCTTCCTGTATTGAGCATGTCTGTTAGGAAACTCATCAGTTTCCTGATTCATTTTGCCTCTCCTGAAGGATTTTTCACCAAAGACAAGAACTGGCTACATCTCCCGGTCTTGACTGAGACAATCATTGTCTCTAAGCCCCAGTAAATTTGATTCTGTGAAGAGGAAAAAGCTTACTTCCATAAAGTAATTCCTGTTCGCTAAAGCACCTTCTCAGTTAAGATGGAGAGATGATCTTAAAAAAGGGAAGCAACAGACTGTAAGCTGGAGATAGCTAGGAAATACAGGACACTATACTTCTTGCATAGATCAGCTAATCTTTAGCTTCTCAATGCAGCTTGAAACTCTGTTCTTTTTTCTTCTTACCTGGCTCCTAAGTGTTATCACCATTGGTTTCTCCCATGTGCATTAAGTGTCCTTTGCTCTTGTAGGAAAGCTAATCCTGGCTTGTACAAAAATGAACCGCCATAGTACCCATAGTTTCCATTCACCTCAAGCAGTTTCCCAGGGCAGCCTCTGTTGAGTGGCTGCTCCCCTTTGTTAGGCTGCCCATGACCTTATTATCTTCAGACACTTCTCCTTGCCAATTTGGAAAGAGGAATTCAAAGTGCAGGGAACTTGCAGTGAAGCCATTGGTTGTCTTTACAAATCACTGTCCAATACTTTAATCCTCCACAGGTTTCTAACACTCCTTGAAGGAAAGACAGGGAGCATATTACACAAAGATAGGGGGAATTGTGTTTTCTAAGGCAATTATAATAGAAATAAGGCATTATCAGGAGGCAGCTACATGCCTTGTTCTCCTCTGTAGCTTTGCAAGTCTTCTCCTGAAATCAGTAATAGTATCTGGTAAGGGAGGAACATTATGAGTTCGTGTAGGGGTTTAAAGTGTGGGATTTGACTGCTAGATGTTGGATTCCTGGCTATAGGTAATTAGATACATTGGAACAAGGACTTTCAGGAGGTTTGTGTTCTTGATGCAATGATTGGTCATGAGTCTCCGTATGCAGCAAAATATCATTACAAAAAGGGTCGTTTATTGGTCTTTTATTGATGCTGTGCTGTGCACTTTTAGGCAATCCTAAAGGATAGGTCAATATGTCAAAAACATTTTTGCAATAACTTTTTGTAGAAAAAGGGTCTGATTTTGAAACACTTGTGCACATAAATAACTTTATTACCAGGGGCTATCAAATTGATTCACAGGTATAAAGCTTTACATGTGCAGAAATGTTTGTAAAGTTGGCCTCTTGGTCCTTATTCATCTGAGCAATTTTATACATTTATATTTCACTGTAGAACACACTCCTTTACTCTGGGATTGCAGAGTATTTTTGTGTGTAAAATTCCTCATCTAGTGTGAGGAGAGAGGAAGGACTTCCAGAGGACTTCTGATGTTCCAGAAGAAGCTATGAGCAAGGATAATCTTTCCAGGGGTCAATGAAAAATGTGTTTAACCACATGACATGTTACACTTCATATAACAGGACTTTTTTTGGTTAGCACTGACCATAAATTTCCATGCTTAAACAGACCCCTTTGCAACACTGCCAGCTGTTCTGCTTTGTCTCCCATTCCTTCTGCAGTCTCCAGTTAAACTGCAAGCATCCCTTATGCAGATGCATGGGTGGAAGGGAAGCTCTCTGAGCTCTTTTGCCCCTCCAGCAAGCTGGATGACTTTTGCCACAATAATCTCCTAGTAAATTGCATAAAGCTGTTAATGTTTTTATAGGTGACTGCATAACATTATTGCATAAATGCATTTGACAGATTAATGTATTTTACACCACTTCCTGAGAAAAACAGTATAAGCAGTATCAATAAATGAAAAGCAATGTACTTCATTATGTTTTCTAATTTATATCAACATTTCCTGCATATTGAAATCTGTGACCGATCATAGCTTTGTAGACATATAATCCAATTCTTGAATGGCAGAGAGATTGAAACAAATTTCAAAACTTTTCCTGTTGGCATCTTACTGATGCAGGAAGGCCAACACAATAACCCTAACCCCTTGCAGGTGATTTCATAAAGTTGTACACTTTATGAAATTGCAAGTTAGGCTAACAGTAATTGCTATTTTTATTTTGATGAACAAGTAACCATTTTATGGTTCTAAGAATAAGACTTTGCTCTTGTTATTGCACTACCAATGAAATATGCATTAAAACAAATCAGCCAGCAGAATGTCAATGAATTAACAACCAATACATAAATAAATCATACTGCACTAGTTTAATCAGGGCCTGATTCTAATCTCAGAGAAGGTTTGCAGTGATATAACCAGAGATTACAAAGGTAACTTTTCCAATTTACTTCAGGCTTCTCTTTTTTGAAACGTATTTCAAATGGTTACTTGGCTTGTTTAGAGTAATTGTAAACCTATGAGTAGACTGATTTGACTGCTTAGAAGCCTACTCTACTCATGTACCTCACTACAGATGTCAGGTCTTATCAGATATTTATATACCTTTCAAAGCCTTACTTTTGTTGGGTCATGGCACAAGCAAATACTTTTGTACATAACACATCAGAAGTTACACTGATTTCATATTGAAACATTTTCATTTGCATAAGTATCTGCAGGATTGACCTATTTGTCCTTACTTGTATAAGTAGAGTTTGTTAAAATCCCCTATACAGCTAAGACACTTTATTGATTTAGAATTAAACACCTCCTGCAAATATTTTTAATCCACAGTCCAAGTATGCTGACACTAGAAAGTGAACCCACTTAGAAATTATCTTTAGAGAAAGAATGAAACTAGCTTCTTTGTTTTACCTGTTTAAGCTATGTGCATACACTAAATAAATGTTGAAATTGTAGTCAGCTACAATAAAAAAGTGCTACTATCATGAGTAAGAGTTTTCTAAAATATTCTGAGGCTAGTGTTTAATTGTAAGGTTAAACAAAAATTTTCAATTCCATGTTTAAGATCTTTATTCTTAATTTTGCCAACCTGAGAACATTTCATCATGAATGTATGATTTTAATATAATAATTTATGTCATGTTTGGGCATTATTTATAATTGAGAAGTTTAATGAAAGCTGGATATAATGTTTTGGACTTCCTGCATGTTATAACTCAAAAACAGCTTTAATTACAGTATATTTGATGTAAGTTGGTTTTGGTGTGTATTGGTGTCTTTAATTAGTTTTGAGATGAATTTAATTAGCTATTAAAATCAGCATCCAAGCACATCTGGAGCACAGAGGTGTTTTAAATACTGACTAATCATTTAGGGTTAGTTTCAACCTAATGTTCTCATGCAGTTTAAATAAAATGTCTGTGTGCAATCACTGCAGGAATGGGAATATATATGCCTTAAGGTTCTCATCCTCATCACTCTATCATCTAACTGCTTGTTTAAGATGTGCCCTTAATTTCCAATGTCATCAATAAAATTATTCTGAACATTATCTTTGGCTTCCAATGCCATTCTGGCCATGCATCAACAAGACAGTAAATCTAACTGTAGGGCTCCTATTACAGCATCAAAAATACTGCAGCTACATGGCAAAACACTGACTTGGTACAAATTTGTGCTGCTGGTTTAAATGTATTTAAAAATTGACAACAGGCTTCATGCTCGATCAGGTATTGTCTGTCCATATGACCTGAAGCTGGGTCACATATTATTTTGGAACAAAAGTGACATAATGGTGATGTGTTTCTGTCCACACCTGATCTAGATCACATTTGTGTGGCTGGGTGACTTGGTGGTACCTGTATTTGTTACTGACAATCAAGGAATTATGGCTTGATTTGGCTTAAGTGGAGTGTCCACTCGTATCAACTCTTCCATGTTGGTTTAAAGCCTTGCTGCTTTAATTCAGTAACTAACCAGAGACCACAGTTCCATATTACTATTCCTCAGCAGCAGATTCCTGTACATGGGACTAGTGCCCAGCCGTCTCAGACTTCCCAGCCCTTTGCTCTTCAGCTGTTGAACACTTCAACAGTTTGTGTTCCCATATTCCCAATTAGACCTGTGAAATGATGGAGATCTGGAAACATCTTCCCCACCCAAACTTTAGCTCCCTTAAAAAAACCTTTGCTTTTGCTTTCTTTTGTGGCTAAGCCAGCACCTGCTGCATGTTGCTTGCAGTGCCCAGGTTTCTGTCTGGGGTCTCAATGCCAGGAAGAGATGCCCAGGCCGTTCCCGCCATGTGTTGCCCTGCTTTCCATTGCTGTGACTCTTCTAAATGGGAGCTAGCCAGAAAATGGGAAGCTGGGTGGGTGCTGGCAGCCCTGCAGGAGCCCAACCCTCGGGCTCAGGAAGTGGACCATGGACTTCAGAGCTGTGACTCTTCTCGTGATGCCCAGGGTGGACTTGGGCCTCGAGCAGGTGCTGTCCCTTACAGTGAGGGGCACAAGTGGCCCCTTCTCAGCTTGCTGAAATCATCACTGGTCAAAAATTACTGCCTGGCAGCTCCTTATGCTCCCCGGGGCAGAGGAAGTAAAGAAGAAGAGCAGGGAAGGGATGACGAGGCTTAAAGGAGGAAAGTGAGCGAGAGCAGGAAGGGAAGGGGCACGAGTGAGGAAGAAGATGGGGGAGGAGGGGGAGGGAAGAAACTGTGAGAAACTTTCCCCCCACCCCCGCCAGGCCCCAGGAAGCTCCGCGCTGCGCCCAGCTCGGCCGCGCCGAGGGGCCCAAGCGGAGAAGAGGGGTGGCACCGCGACCGTTAGGGACGTTGGCCCCTCCCCCGCCCCGCCCCGCCCCTCGCACGCCCCGCTCCTCCCCCCTCTCGCCCGCCCACGCGTGCCCCGGCACTTTGTTGTTCTCTCGCCCACCGCGGCGGCGGCGGCGGCGGCGGCGTTGAGGGCGGTGCGCATGCGCGAGCCGAAAGCCTTCACTGCCCCCCCCCGCGGGTCCCCCTTCCTCCCCCCCCCCCGCTCCATCCGGGCACCGCTGCATTAGCATTGACGAGCCGCGGCACAACTTTTTCCCGAGGCAAAGTGAAATCCCGGCGCGCGCGCTCCGAGGAGAAATATAGTCCCTGCCGGTTTCGGTCCTGGCCGTGCCCCATTGGCGGGGGCCGGCGGGGGGCGGGGGGAGGCGGGGGGCGCGGCGGCGGGGGCGGGGCGGGGGGCGGCGGGGGCCGCGCGCGGGGGGGGGCGCGCGGGCGATGGCGCGCGGGGAGGGGCCCCCCCGGTAGTTTGGCGGAAAGTGAGTGATGAGTCCGTGTCCCCAGCAAAGAGGCAAAGAACTTGCTTTGCAACCTGAGTAGTTGTTTCTTTCGATTGTTGTTGTCGCTTTTTTTTTCATTATTATTATTATTATTGCTTTTTTTTTCTTTTTCCTTTTTTTTTATTTCCTTCCTGGCCTTTCTTTCTTTCCTTCCTTTTTTTTTTTTTTTCCCGTGGAGGGAGGGGTGGCTGCCTGGCTGGTCGGTTGCAAAAGAGAGAAAAAAAGCCAAAAAAAAGGAAAAAAAAAAGAAAAGGAGGCAAAAAAAAAAAGCAAGCCAAACAAAACAAAACAAAACAAAAAAGCCAAACCAACCAACCAACCAAACAAACAAAAAAAACTTCATTCGGATCTGAAAGTGGCAGAAAAAGTGCCTGGCAAGTTGCAGGGATGGAGCTACACAGCTTGCAAGAGGCGTTAAAAGTGGAAATCCAATGTCATCAGGTAAAAAAAAAATAATAAAATGATCATAAAATAAAAAAAAATGTTCTCTCTATCCCCGGCGCTTTTTAGAGGGAGAGGGAAATCGGAAGGGAGCCAGTGTTGCATGCTTACCAAGTAGCGATTGCTTCTTGTCGCAGGGGCTATCGATCCGGGGAGCGGGGGGAGCGGGGCCGGGGCCGGGGCTCCCCGCGGGCCCCCCCCGGCCCCTCGCGGCAATGGCGAGCACTTCGCCAAAGTAGTTTTGCGGATTGTTTGGCCGAGTTTTTTTTTTTTTTTTTTTTTTTTTTGTCTGTGTGTGTGTGTTGTGGAGATCCGGAGAGTTAACATTGCGGTCGGTGCTTGTGTGAGTGTGTGCGAGTGTGCGAGTGTGTGTGTGTGTGTGTGTGTGTGTGTGTTGGAGAGATTAGGACGAGACTTGAATATTTATGAGCTTTGCTTGAAACTGACTCGCAGTGTTTACTTGCCTCTTTGTTCCTTACCCCCCTCCCTCCCCCGTCCACACACATCCATACATTTAAAAAAAATCCATTAAACTTGAAACAGTTTCTAATTCCTCCTTTTTTTTTTTAATATAGAAACTAGTTGCACAGATGAAGCAAGATCCACAGGTAAATGCAGATCCTTTTTTTTCTCTTCTTCAGTATTTTATCCCTGCTGTAATAAGCGCAGTTGTGCTGGGACAGCAGGATGAGAAACTTTATCAGTAAGAGATCTCATTTTGTAGTCTGCACTGAGCTTTCTTACTAAAGAGGGTGTTTTGTGTGTGCATGCTTTTGTACGGCTTCGCTGGAACGGTTTTGCCTTTGAACAATTTCTAGATCGCAAGTTTATTCATTACAGGGGTTAGTTTACACTTTGCCTTTAATATGCATCTTATTGCCGTTTTTGCAGAACGGGGATCTTAAGAAACAAATCCATGAAAGGCAATCAAGAATAGCAGCTCTTAATGAAAAACAAGTAAGGAACAGATCGATTGAGTTGTGTTTGGTTTTTCTTCTTGTTTTTACAATGCACTTTCTAAACATCCGAAAAGTGTCTGCGTTAGCTGAAAAATACCGACAGCAGAGTATATAACATCCATTTTCCTAAGCGTAAAGAGAGAAAATGCATGTTTTCAGAATGAGGTCGGATTCTTAGATGTCTTGCTGGGGGAAAGAATGATTTTAGTACTAGCAGTAAAAAGATAAGCAGTAGTTAAAACGTAAAAAAAAAAAAAAAAAAAGAGGCGTCCATTTTGAGTTGGTCGACATGTTTTAGGAATATGGAAAATTCTCCTGTCTTGGGCTACTTTGTGCACTTCCTTGTAATGTACAGAGCAAGAGTTGGGAACAAGGAGGCTGGAGCCCAGTTTGGAGCCATTTCTGCTTTCGATTACAAAACTGATTTTTATTGATCACTTTATTTTATTTCTTTTCTTCTTTCTTTCTTTCTTTTTTTTTTCTTCCCCACTTGCCTTTCTCTTCCCTTGGTCTGATCTGACGTGTTAGCTTTTGATTCGAGTTCACTTAGGCACTTTCACTTTTTTCCCCCCTTCCCCAAAATACGGATAAAAGCAGATTAACCTGTTTCAGTAGCGGGAGGGGGAAAAAAAAAAAACGGAGGAAGGGAACAAAACAAACCAGAAACCTCCCTTCCCAGGTCCCCCGCCCTCCCCAAACTTTCTCCGTGCCGAGTGACCCCCGCGTACGCGGCTCCGCGTGTGACCCGCCCCCGCCCCCTCGGCGGCGGCGGCGGCGGCGGCGGCGGCGGCGGCGGCGGCAGGGAGCGAAGTTGCCGGGTGCGCGGGGGCGGCGGGGGCGTTCAGCACCGCGGACAGCGTCCTCCGCCGCGCACTCTCACTCACACTCCCAAAACTATCCGCCCCCCCACACACACTTTTAGGACTTCCTCATGCACCCAGGGCAGTAGTGGCAGTTGAAAAAGCGGGATTGAGCCTCCCCCAGGGGTGCCCCCCGCTGATGGTGTCCCCTGACCGCGCGGGGCAGCGCGGAGCTGGCCGGCCCCGCGGCGGCGGCGGTGGGATGGGTCGCGGTTCCTGCGGAATGCAGCGGCCTCTTCAGCACCACGGGCGCGGACAGCACCCGCGGCGGGTCGGGCGCCTCCGCCCCCCGCTGCCCCCGGCGCGGAGCCAGCCCTGGGGCTGCAGCCCGGGGGGGGGGGGGACGGGGATGGGGGAGGACAGAAAGAAGGGGGGGCACAGGCACAATTTTTTTTTTTTTTGCTGGAGTTGTGGTTAAAGTTGAAAAGTGAGCCATGCATATATAATCCGTGCCCGTTGGAGGATGGTGATTGCATGCCACCCTTTTCCTCCCAGTTTATTGTAATCAGAATTTGTCAGCACTCTCAATTTGGTAGTGGAAGCTTCCATTTTGTGAGGAAGGGGTGTTGGTTTCTTCTAACATGGAGAAAAGTCTGCAGAGTTTGAAGGTGGGGGATGGGGCCCCATTCATGCTGAACATTACCATTTTGATTGCTTTGATGCCATTTTTGGAGGGGGGGAGGGGATAGCATACCCTACTCAGCAGAGCACAAAGATGTTTAATCACTGTATAGAATCAAATCAGATACTTTCTTTTTTAAAGCAAATCTGACACTACATGATAGCTAAGGGCTGTTAGTCCTTTTTTTGCAGTGTAAAACAGCAAGTTGTTGACTCTAATCCTACTATACTGAGTAGAGGATTTTTTTTTTTTAAACGAGGTAACAGCCTTTACTGCAACAATGCATCTTTATGTGTTCTTTCTTCAATATGGAAATAGTTTTACTGTTCTAAGTGGGTATTTAGAACATACATATGATCATTTTCCCCTGTATTGCAGCAACTATTTCAAGGCTGTTTAAATTTTTATGATGATAGTAAATGAGAAGCTATTTATTATGTGTCATGTTGGAATTTAGATAAGGCAGAGAGAGACATTTGAAAATACAGTTGGGATGTTCCGATTCAGCTTGGTGAAAAAGGTTTTTGCTAAGCTTGCACAACATTTTCTGTATAATCCAAACTAACTAGTAAACAGTGGTCACCTATTTATGACTCTCTCTTCTCATACTCTTGTAAATAAATCTATAGCCTATAACATAATTAAACGTACAATACTAAAATTCTGTAAACAGGAAATTTGGCCTAGCAAGAACAACTACTATTTTTAGGCAAAAAAAAAATAGTTTTATATTTATTTTACCAATTTCAACATCCGATGCAACAAGAACTTATAAATAAGAGACTAGGTGGTGATGATGTGGTGTCCTCTTGCTCCAGACTGCCACCTCTGGAGGTCTAAATTGAAATTTTTCTGGGGTCACAAGTGAAATGAGTTTGGAGGTCTTAGCCTTTTGTCCAAATCACAAAACCATTGTGTAACTTTTCAGACTTGGTATAAATAGTAGTTTCTCCTTGCATAACGGCTTATGAATGAACTATTAGTCCTTCAGGGCATGAAGGAGATGCACTGAAGGCTACTGCAGCAGTAGTTTGAATGCTATTGCATCTGTTCAGTGGTTTCAGGCTCTCCCTTTTGTGAGTATACCAAAACACAGAAATAAATTAAGAAAACAATGTAAGTAGGGAGGTTGTTTTTACATAGTATTTACTTTCTTTCCCTTCTAGCACCCCCCTTCCCCCCAAAGATTTGTTTAGGAACAACTGATTCATAATTCAATAATGTATACCTTTGATTGTGTATGCACTGAATACAAAAGATGCTAAAATTACATTTCAGTTAAAAGGCACATGTGGATGATGAAACAGATAGTAAAATGTATGGATAATCACATCATCCACATCTGTTATAAATATAGCAGGGGTGAGTATTATCTTTCTGTATCCCATTCTTCAGTTTCCCACTGTAGCCATTAGAATTAATGGCAAAATTTCCTTTTCTTGAAAGTTACAAATAAAGACAGAATTGAAAGACAAACTCAGCTCTTGGTGCGTGAAGTAAATGTATAAAGTAGACTTTTGTGAAAAGTTAGAATTCAATTTGAAACCTAATTAAATTTCCTCATCGTCAATGTTTCTTTTACATTGCTGGTGTAAAGAAATATGGAATTAAATGTGGTTTTAATATTTTCCCAATTGTTTCAAATAAGTATTATGGAGACATTGCTTTCATTATTTAAATGGTGTGCTTAAATCAATACTTATTTTGGCATCTTACTCAGAGAGACAAAGTTAGACTTTTGTTAGAAATTGTATCTTTTGTATACTATAGTTTTGATGAATAGTAATAGCATTTGAGAGTGGGTTACCTCTTCTTTAACAAGATATGATGTGTGAAGACTCCATTAGTTGGTCCAGTGGTTTTACACCTTCAATCTACATCACATGCAGAGCAGCAGTAACATTTTTATCTAAATTGTCAAGCAACAAGCATTTATATGTAAATAAAAGAGCTATCATAAGAGCCAGCACTGGTCTTAAAAGCACACCAAAGATGCTCCATTGCATGTGTTTCTTGCTTTCTTTATTTCCATAAAGAGTCATTAAGGGTCTTTTCATTTTAGAAAGTTGTCTCTTATTAATTAATAGATTAAGATAAACAAATAAACAAACCTTTAACCTCCAACCACAAGTTAACTGTTTTTGACATAAGTATTAGGTGGTAAGCCAGGTCTTAAAAATTAACAACGAGCTTGTGTGGGCTACTATATTTTCAACTGTGATGAACTCTGGATTCAGACAGCCTGTCCTGGAGTGCAGTAATAAAAATATGTCTTCCTGAAAGACATTATATATATGACATTCACTTTTGCACTGCCTCATTTCTTTACCATAATTTACTATCTATGCAAAAAATCAACATTAGTTTCAGGCAGACTCTTCCAAACTGTATTACTGCTGATTTGCATTTTTGGGTAATACATTTGAAATTAAACTGCTGACTGTATTTTTGCTTTTGGTGATTACCAGCAAAGCCTGTTTGTGGAAAGCATGAGTCTCCTAAAATTTAAATACACTTCTTACGCAAGTTGTTGGAAACTACTGAACTCAAGATGTCTGGTTTTGCCTATGTTGTATCTTTCTTTTGTGGAGAAAGGAGGAGATGTTTTTTAGGTTTGTTGAAACGTGCGCTGTGCTGTGCCTGGAAATGGCAGCATTGTTTACACATGTTAAAGGTGAAATTATTGACATTTGCCAAAGCTCAGTATTTCATATGGTTGGGTACTTTCAAAATTGTTGAAATAAAATAGGGGTTAGAAGTGTCAGTGAAAGCAGAGATAAAGCCTGAAAGGCATTTCCAAATCAAGTTGAACCTAATGTCAAATTCTATCCTGAGGTGCGCACACAGAGCGCTCCTGTTTCTTGTGGCAAGAACAGTATCTATGTACGTTCCAACCGGCAGAATTTGGTTGTAAGGGCCTTACCAAGCACTCACTGAAGTCAGGGGAGACAGGGTGATGATCCCCCAGGTGGAGTATGAAGCTTTCCAGTCACTGCATTGAGTCTTTAAGCAGAGACACAACAGGTATTAAGTATGAGCTTGACTTTGCTGTTCTTCTGTGCGTTGAGGCCCTGCTGACTTTGCTGAGAAACGCGAGCGACTGTAGAATCAAGTGAACTTACTGGATTAAAGTAAAGATTAGTTCTGGACTGTAATTCAGAAAGCTTCAGTTCCTCTTTTTTTTTTCTTTTTTTTTTTGCTAGAATCAACTAGTAATTTATTGGTTGCTTTTCTATCTGTGTCAAAGTGACTAAACTAGGGAAGAATTTACCTTTGCCTCCTTGGAGGAGAAACATGGGAATATAGTTTGTATAATGGCAATCCTAGCACTCTGTGCTTTCAGTCATTCTGCATGGAGATTACACGTTCATATTGAGGGAAAATGGTAATAAAGAACGTTTTCATAGAGGTGAAACACAATAGAAATATGTATACTTGTGGCTTTCTGCCTTCCATTAGGTTGCCCTTATCAGATTCATGGAAATTGCACATCTGTAATGAAAATGTGTACTGGAGAGAGTTAGAACCACCTTTTGTTTGGTAGCTGCTTGACTGGTGTGTGAAATGCTATTTTATTCTAGCATTTTTCTTTGACTGTACACTTTTCTGCGCTTGTACAGTATATGACTTGGCAGGGCTAAGGGTTGAAAAGTGAATGTTACATTCATTCTAACCATTTTAAAGAGTTCACTTTGATATTTTAGCCACTTAAAACACCTGCTGTCAGAACAGTACAATTGATTTCAATTAACTTTGAATTTCTTCAATAAGATGACTCTTATAATAACTCCAGTAATCCCATGATGCCTCATTAGAGGAGCTGGCTATGATGATTATCCTTGTGATTTAGCAATTTTTTCCTTACAATGCCTTTGTCTATTCAGAAAAAGGAATTATGGCAACAATACCTTTTTATTTCACTTCTGGTCTTACAGTAACAGTACTTGCTACCTGTTACACATTGTAAAATATCTAATTTATACTTGCAGCAAACACGTATTTGTTCAGCTGTACATGATACTTTGGTAGGCAGACCCTTTCAAAGAAACTTTAGTTCCATGTAGCAACTCTGTCTCGTGGAGTTAGAATTTGTTTTTTATTTTGTAGTAGATGTTTGGACAGTTAAAACTGTGCTTTCACAGAAGTCTTTGCATAGAGCTCTGATTTAATGGGACAGATCGTCCACTGGTCCATGCCGTACGTATGGCTGATCCAGAGCCATGCCTTATACCAGTTCACCTTGTTTCAGGATCTGGCCCACTGACTTATTCTGCTTTTGGAAGAAAAGGACAATATGTCTCCTTTTTGTAGCATGATGCTGCAGGAGGGTTTTTGAACAGTGATTTTAAATCACATTTCCAATGGGATACTGCATCACTCCAAACACTTCTGGTACATTCAAGTTGAGAAAATCCCTTTTCATCTCATTTCTGATTTGATTTTCAAGTTGAAAGCATGAAGGCGTATAAAGGCACGTCAATACAGAGTTACTTTTAACTTTCCCCTCTATGCCTTTCTCTTTGTGATCAAAGATAAAATATGCAGCATTTTTACTTGATTATAGAATGATATCTCCTTCTCCCCTCCACCCCCCCAAAACAAAATCTGAGGCATCAACACAATTTGTAATCAATAGAGTTAAAGGGTAGAAGTTTGCAAATCAATAAGACAAGGCCATGGTAAATGGTGTGTGTGTGTGACCATGGTGTCAAGAAGGGCAATTTGTACATGCATAGTAGTTGGAGGTAAAGGAAGTATAAACATGTGCTGCAAGTTTAAGATAAGAACAAAGGAAAACAAAAAAAGAATTGGACTAATTGAAATGCAAATTTGTCTTTCTACCATTAAAGTAGACAGTTTTTTCAGCTTAACAGAATCATATTTGGTCATATCCAATTCTCCTTGTTAAATCACCTTAAACACACTTCCCTTATAAGTATGTGTATGTATGTATATCTTTTTTTAAACTTAAGGTGGTGCTACTTTTTTATTTGGAAACATTCTTCTTGAGACAAAATGTACTTCCTTAAACATGCTTTCTCCCTCTCTCTCTCTCTCTCTCTTTTTTGAATCAGCTACTTATTGTTATGTAGTAGCAATTTCCAGAGTGTCATATGAAATTGCTGATGCGGCTTAGTTCTAGCTACAACCTGCTACTGCCAATAGTAAGCATCTATTGAAATCTAATATGTACTACCGGGGCTTTTTTTTTGCACATGTACAGGCATACCCTTCTGGTTAATATACAAAGATGGTGGAAAAAATATGAGGATGTACTTTATTTTTTTTAACCCGTGGAGGAGTTAAGTGTATACCCCAGTTTAAACTACAAAATCACCTTTTTGTCTGAGTGGAAGTAAACCGGAGAACTGGCCCTAAATGTGGCTGCAGTAAAATCAAAACAATAAGTGCCTGGGAACTTGGTAGCTATGACGGGTGGTGCTGATTTGAGTGTTTTGAGAGGCAGTGTTATTTTCAGAGTTGGAATTTAGTCCTGAGAGCCTGGGCGTTGAGGCTGTGGCAAGAACAGTGTGTTTGCCTGAAAATTTGTCTGATTGCTTACATTTAATCAAGAGAAGCATATAATTGGTCTTGAAACCGAAGTTAAATCTATATAATATATAGGTCATTTTCCTTTCTAGATAGACTTAACTTGATCGTGTTGGTACTTTGTGATGCAGCTTATCTCTTATCCAGACAGAAGGCATGGAACAGCCTTTCTGAGGAAACTCAGCTATTGATGATAGATCTTACAAGGTTACAGAAAGTAAAAATGTATATTATGTTTTGATTAACATGAGTCAAGTGAGAATCACTGATACTTTTGACATGCAGCAGAGATTAACCTGCATTTTCCTTAATTTTCCATTTTTCTGAAGCACTTTGAATTGGCTAGGCTTGCCGGAAGATTTATTGGTGAACTGAAGCTTTTCTAAGAATGAAAAAGATGAGAGAAGATTCCATTCTCAGAAATGTAGAGATTCGAGTGTCTCTGTGTGTAAGTGTGCTTATGTGTGTGTGTGGTTGGGTGTGAGCATAAGGTCTTTCTCTTTGATATCATTCAGGCAGAAAGCCAATATGCGCATGTAAATGAGCCTGAAAATGTAATTAAAAATATATACATACTGGGGACTGTGATACAGAATTTAATATGAGATGCAGGTTACAAAGTGACAAGTAACATTTCCTATATAATCACTGATACTAACTCTGATATGTGATTTATGCGTCTCATGTGTTATTAAGTACCCAACAGATAAATACTAGAATTATTTCTTAAGATATAATTTCAACACGAGTGAATGCAAAATGTGGCTTGCCCTTTCTTTCCCCCCAACCAAAACCAAAACCAAAACACACTTATCATGAAAATGTTGCCACAGAGAGTAAAAGTATTTTACAGAAGGTCAGATAAAGATCTCTCTGATAACCTGTCTTTCCTGGAAATGAAATGTGACAAAATAGACTTCTTCATGTCATTAATATATTACGATCAAGGAAATTCTGCAAATTGTTAACACACATTTAGAAACTCACGCGCACGGATAGGAAAAGATAAAGATTGCCAGGTGAAAAACATAAACAATCTTGGCCCTTATTTCAGTGTAGATAGCTTTGTTTTGCACATAAAAGCTTACATAAGAGGTATCTCAAAAAACTCCCAACTTGGGTAAAGAAGCCTGTTTTCTTTGTCTAAAAGTATTCCTGTCTGTGCTAAAAGTTAGGTTAGATCGCTGGATGCAAAACCTGACATTTCTGCTCTCCAGCTTAGGGGCAGCTACATTGAAAAGCTTTATTTCTCATTTAAAAATACAAGTGGAATCCAGATGTATTTCTATAAACAGCCCTGTAGCCCATAAATATATACAACCTAAGCCAGTGTCTTATTTACGTTATTTTATTAACATTCTTTGCTGAGTGGGCTTGAATGGAGCACAATCTCTCATATAGAGGATCTAATTATAAACACAAGGGACAGAACCAAATAAGCAGTCTTTAAAGGGAAAAGAGTCTGGCAGCTTTGTTTAAAGTGTCCTTTAATGAACTTCTTTAGCAGCTTGTATCTTAGCAACACATTTTATTACATACCAGTGCGGGAGAAGCAGTTTGCAGATGGAGTTGCACACAGTAATTTATTTCCCCCCCCCTTTTTTTTCTCTCTTCTTTTTTTTTTTTTTCTCTCTTTTCCACTTCTCTGTGGTGACTCAACTGGAATGTGCAGACTAGCTTTTCCAGCACTGATAGCTCACTCCACATCCCTGATTGGTTCATTTGTATCTGTTCTGTTTTGTTATGTGATGAAAAAGGCATTTAGTATGGTAAATGCATAGTGATTTTGCTTGCTCTTGGAAATTCAGATATGACTCTTTTGAATAGGCGTGGGCTTAAATTAAAAACAAACCAAGCCTCTTTCAATGCACTTTTTTCCGTGTCTGCGTTCCACTCAGTGCTAGTCCACATTGCAGGCACAGATTAGTTTCCAGACTTGTAGGTTATTTACTCTTAGCTGTTACAAGGGGTAATTTTAATCTGTCGTCTTTTGCTCCTCTAAAACTGATTGGAATATAGCACTGACAGGAATACTTGCAATCTTTTTTTTTTCTTTTTTTCTTAGACAAAACCTGCCACTTAAAATGCAAATGTATCAAAAAATAGCTGTTTTTTATAAAACCAATAAAAATAGTGCACTGCTGTCACTCTTTCAGATGACCTGTGGTCTTTATTTTTGTAGAAAGAAATACTTTTTATTCTTTGCATTATTGTTTACAGCCCCGTCTCTGCATGTATGTTTTGAGTGAAGAACTCTGTGAGTAGCTCTTTTCAGTAGGGTCTGCTGAGGAGTGAGGTACTACTGAAGATGTGTACGAGTGACAGAATATAGACTTTGTTGTTTTTTCTTGTAAATTAAATGGAAAAATGCCTTTTATGAGCAAACTAAATACCATTCAGTCCAATTTGCATTTTCTGTCAGCTAGACAGGTGTAAATTCCAGAAATATATTTTCCTCTAGTTCACTGGACTTACCCAGAGTTTGCACTGATGTGATAAAAATCAGAATCTGGTTAGAGGGAGAAATGTAGGTGAGAAGAGGAGGGGGAGGAGGAAGGCCATCCAAAGTGTTAAGAGTACCCAGAGAAGATTGTTGACTTAAAAACACTGCTTTTGGGGGAAGGTTTCATTAAACTTCCTCTAGCAACTGATAGGTCAGGCGTTGATATTAAAAAGACAAAAAGCATCCATTTCATAAAGACCATCAGTATTTGCAAGTAGGTAGGAGATGGTTTTTGAAAGAGATGGAATTGTTTATTTCCTTAACATTAGTTTAATGTAAATGTATTTCCATTAACTGGCAAGCCTTTATGCTTCTCACAGAAGTTTCTTTTCATACCAAAATATGCATGGATTTGACTCCAGTTTTCTGCTTCCAGTATGTCAGGCAGCAGTCTGTCTGTTGTCGCTTTTGGATTTGCAGTATCTGTCTTATCAGGAACTTAAAAGAAGTCCTCTGAACTTTAAAAACAAAAAGTGTGCAGTAAACGGAGGGGTAAAAGACACAGTCCCATCTACTTTTAAAATACTGTGATATTGGACCCGAAACGGTAGGATGTCCTCTGAAGCCCAAAGCGATTAAGTTGCCATGTGATTAACTTATTCTTTTCTTTTGCAATTCAGTTCACTGTTTATTAACTTAAATTGGATTGAAAAAACTCTAAGCTGGGGAATGCCTCAGAATCTTGCACAATCACCAGGATTAATAATGACAGCCTGAACTGTCGAACAAGCTAAAATCATAAAATTCGCAATATTGCTAGACAAAGGAGTTATATGTTTTTCTGCAGCTGTATTGGCCATAACAGAAGGGATCATCAGTTTCTGGTCTCACCATGAGAAATAGTACTTGCACCATGCAAAACATTTGAAGTCCATGCCTCCAGGTCATTTATTTTATGTTGTAGTGCTGGGAATATTTAAGTGAGGTGTAAAAGCAAGAGATTTAACATATTTAGAAGCCTCCTCTGCAAATATTGCAGTAATGAAGAACAAAATGAAGCATTTAATTATTTTCCTAAGATATACAGTACCTCAAGGAAACAATTAGGAACCTGTGTATCAGATTGGCCAAAATTAAACAACCAGCTTGAATTGTGCTTTTTGTTTCAATAAAGAAAGAAAATATTGTTTTTTTCCAGAAGCACAAACATTTCCAGAAACTTCTTTAACCCTCTGAGCAATAGCACTGCAGCTCATTACAGAAGTGCTTTGACTAAGGGAAACTTAAAGAAACTTTCATCCCCAGATGAAGCAAAGACTCATTTATAAACAATGAGAGCAGGAACAATAGCAAGCTGAGTGCATTCTGCATGAATAATATAACTGAGGGTTGTGAAAAGCCTATGATTTTAGTATGCCAAACTCCGTGTGGGAGTGCAGCATTCAGCTGATTTTTTGACATTGGAGACTCATCCCTTCTCTCCCCCACGTGTATGTGCAAACATACACACGCAGAGGACTAGCAGGGATGATTAAAGAGGGAAGTCATCAGCAACTCCTATGCAGTGATGTTGAGACTCAAGTGTAAATTCATAAAACTGATGGAACTCAGGCTGAAATCTAGGCCAACACTTAGCTTTGATGCATGCCTTAGGTAGCTGGAGGAAAGGCTGAAGACCTGATTTAAGATATAGAGTTTGAGTGTCAGCCTTTATTCTTGGCTGTGAGTATGATTTTCTTTGCATTCAGGAGTTTTAAGTCAGAGAGCTTACAAGGCCTTCAGTATAAACACACATTTCTGGCACCTTCAGATTATCATTTTTATTTATGAGCCTAAATCTGGATTTAAGCTTTGGATTTCAGGCCTATTGGTTGAAAAAATTTGGCTGTGCTTGGTTATTTTCCCTTTTTTTCCCTTTGCATTTACTTAATTAAAGTCATTCTTCTAAAGGTGCTGGACTGTAAGCTCTTCACATCAGAAACTCTCTTTGTCCTGTGTATATTCAGTGCTTGGCTTAATGAGATTTTATTCCAGGACTCCTAAACAATGAGATAATGCAAACACTGAATAATAAATCAAAGGCAACAGTAGCTGAAGTTCAGCCATACCCAGTGGCAGAATAAACTTTCCCCAAAATTCATCTTTGAGTAGTTTTGCTAAACATGCTACAAATACAGAGCAATCATGCTGGAATTTTTCTAGCTTAGGCTGGCTGAGGTAATCCACTGCATCTACTGTTATGGATTTGCTATCATATAAAGATATTGCTAGTTTTATAGAAAATATTAGATATAGTTATTTTCATTTATAGTTATATTTTATATAGTTTATAGTTATATTTCATATACTATATTTCATATTTTATTTTAGATGTTTGTATCATATGACACGTTTTAGTTTTACTAGTGTTAGTTGAGTTCAAGGCTGTGGGCAAAACCTTTGTCCATCATTACTGTTTCTGATAGTCTTCCATTTTGCTTCATCATTTTTTAAAAGAAAAAAAAAAGGTATCCCTGTTTGCTTCATCAGCCAGATTAAGTTTTTGTAGATTTGTTGGGTTCAGTTGAGCTGTGACTGTTGATACTTCCTGAGAATCTGGGCCAGATTGGCATAACTTCCCCCCCACAATCCCCAAATTACTCTTTCTAAAAAAGTCCTAAATCGACCAATCAGCGATATGATATACGACTTGATCCCTAAGATTCTTATTCTTTATTTAAGCTAGTTTCAACTGAAGCCACTGTTAGTTTGCTAATGGTCTCTCCATAAAGACTGTGCAAAAACTGAGGCTAAACCTTTGGATTTTGACATCATTTGCAGTCATTTCTTTAAAAAGTAGCTTTAAAAAATGTTCTTCTTCCAGAAGAAAGTCCATATAACAACTATCTAACTATTAGTACATATTTACTTGACAATTCACCGTTGCTTGGAAAAGCTCTTGCAGACTGTCAGATACTTGTGTATTCATCAACTAGCTTCTGAGCAAGCTATCATGTAAATGCATAGTTATAAAGTTTTTAAAATGCATAGTTCTCACCAGATCGGACAAATACATGACCTGAGATTTATTAAGATGCAGCTTCTTGACATGACAGAGCTTAGAGCCTTTACGGTCTTTTGGGTCATGACCCACTGAAGAAATTTTACCTTCCCAGGTCAAGGATCCATTAGGTAGGAACAGTTCCTCCAAAATCATTACACTATTATCAGCTTGGACAGACTTCAAATTAGCATTAATGAAGTACTGGTCTTCTGTGGGAGATTTGGTCTGAAATGCTGAATGTGCGGTGAATCAGTCTTACACAAAAATTACTTGTTTGCTTTACAAGCCCATCCAACCTTATTCTTAGAGAACTATCTGTCTTCCACACTAAGAGCACCCCAAATGTCTTTTTTAGTGGAAACGGCTTAGAAGCAGAAGTAAACACAGAGGTTTATGCTTCAAGGGCCGGATTCTGCCAAGCACAAGGAATTTGGTCTAAGCACCCTTCATATTTTAAGGAGCAAAACTCCCTTCCCCTAGCAGGACAGGTTTCCTGACTGTATAGACACCGCACAGACACACCCAGAGAGCAAGAGAAACAGGACTAAGAGTTGATGTCTAGGGTAAAGGCACGGTTTCCTCCTCCCACTTTTCCTCCTTCACCAGAGGAAATAGAAACTATCATTTTAAGACTAATATGCTAATGAAGATAGGCAAGAATTCGGTTCTGCAGGTTTGAGACTAGATGGGGTATTAAAATGGGGATTGGTATTCCTTTGCATAAGTTTCAGTTTTACTCTGTTTATTTGCATGAAGTTGATCCATTTCTGCACAGAACAAAATTTTGCTGAATGTGTACTTGGGAAATGTGTGGAGAGTTGAGTTTTGAAGTGACTCCAATCAGTTGTGGTTGGAATTGTCAAAATCCTGTACATTTCTTAACACTAATATACTTCATCTTTTTTTTGATCATCAGCTATAACTGGAGCTATGATTGATTTTCTTTACTAGAGTGTCATTACTGGCCTTTCTATATTCTGATGTCCATGTTAATGCTATCCGAGTAGTGCTAGTAACCATCTAGTGAAAACTGCCCTTCTGTTAGTCACTGACACTTGTGTTGGCTCCCAGCAGGCTTCCCACCTTTCTTGCTTGGCCTTGGTTCCTTCATCCTGAGGGATTTTTGTGTTGAAATGAACTACATTCTTGAGATAAGATATTCTTTTTTTTTTTAGTCTCTTGGAGTTTGTAGGACAATGATGGCTATATCCACATAAGCAAGTAGTGCAGCACAATAGGAGCAGATGTAGAGAGCAGAAGAGTTGATGCTGAGGATCTGGTGTCCTCAGCACTGTGTGCATACTGGGGGCTCAGGCTAGCTCTAGTCTGGTCCTGTGGACCGAACGTCCATGACTGCTTGCAACACATTAAGTATGCTCCAGAAGTGTACTTTTCTGTTCAGTTTAATCCAGAAGGAATCTAGTTTGTCTACTCCAAGACAACTTTGTAGTATGAACCAAAGCACAGGAAGGTTGGAGAACTGGGAGATCTGCTTCAAAAGTGAACTCTTGATTTGAAAATAGTAATTAATGTGGACTTACCAATAGGCATTCCATGTCAATTCTCTTACGCTGAACACAGCACCAGTCCAGCCCTGCCCTTCTGTCCTTGTAGGAAATGGTGCCACGGAGCATGGATGGAGGGGGAGGCAGGAAGACAGCTGACCTCCTGGTGAGCATGGGTGCATTGACTGCATCCCTTTCTATTCTGCATGCCAGAAGGACATGGAATGAAGAACCAGTTCCTATTATCTTTTCCAATCTATTTTGGCTGCTAGAAAAGTTTTCCAGCCCTGAGCTCTGGGCCACTTCAGGTCTAATGGGATTGTGAAATCCTGCCTAAGGATTTTATTTTCTTTATTTCAGACATAGGGCCTGTACCTCACTTTGGCAGGGAGCAGTCTCACTGAAGGGCAGGGCCTCTCTTCCCCAGCATAGCAGTATTTTGAGCTGCATTCTGCAATCAATTTACCTATGTTAATGGAAGTTAACATCTGTGAATTTTGTTGCCTTACTTGGATATGATATTAGAGGGACACTTTGAACTTTCTTACCTTTCCTGAAGAATGTGTCACCAATTCACTTTTTCAGTAGGAAATATTCCCCTCCTTTTCGGGTTCCCCAAGTTTATAGCACTGCCTAGTACATGAGAGCCAGAGAAATTAATGTGATTCATAAACACAGGTAAAAATTGCTTGGCCTAATTTACTCTTAACATTTTGTTCACTGTAGAAAATTGAGTGAACAACATCAGTGGAAGAAAGTGTGCTAGTGCCTAGAGTTTTTTAATATTAAATAATATTAGCTGTTATAAAACAAGGGAGCAAATGGGTAGTCTCCCAATATTCCTTTAAAAAAATCCCTTACCATTCTTTCACCAAAAACTTTACCACTGCTGACCTTTAGCACTCCCAGGAGCTGTGTAAGCAGCCTGACCAGGGCTCGATATGCTGATGGAGCTTGCTCTGACCAGGCTGGGGACTATGTAAGTTGGGTTAGGCTACACTCACTTAATGATATAAAGGTTGTGCTGCAGTGTAACCGACTACTCTTTTTTCCCAGCAAGTGCTCGGATGCCACAGAGACCTTATACAGTTCTTGCCTGACATGCAGTCATGATGTCAGGATGTTTTTCAGTGGCATGGCAAGCCTCCTCCACAGCAATGAGTCTTCACCAAACACATGACTACACCATGTAGTTAAATGTAGGCAGTGTATGCCAAGGGATTGGTGTACACTGGTGTGTTCGGTGTGTGCAAATGTTTCTTTAAAACTTGGTGTACATGGTTTCGTAAAAGTAAATTGTACAGGTGGCCTCTTTCTGCAGCTGAAGGTTGGGATTGCGTTAGCCACAAATGAAGGCTGGGATTGCATTAGCCACAAAGCAGTGACAAAAAGAATGAGGTTCTGGAGCAACTTTCCAATCGAGGAAATGTGAGCAAACAACTGGTCTCGGAGAATTGTGGGGAGTCTGTGGCAGGCAAAGGTATGGGGAGGCTTGGCTGGACACAGAGGGAGAAAAAATACAGCAGCCGCTCATTTGGAAGTTATAATGTTTTGAACCATTTCTACAAGATACAGAAAAAATTCTTAAGGGATGCAAGTGTAAACAAACATGTTACCCCATTTACTGCATATGGGGAGTCTGTTCCAGCTATCCTAAATTTCCTGATACATGGATGTTTTTGTTATATTAAGAAACTGATTGCTAAAGTCTTTTCTATTGAGTCTTACCATATCACTCACAGGAGTGTCTTTTTTAAGACTACCTGAATATATATTTTTTTCCAAAACAGAGATTGCTGACTTGGTTTATAGGACAGTTAGAGTTGCTATTCTCACAATAAGTGCACATGTTTCTGGCATTCCATTTTTCCATATCATTTCAGTATTTGGAGGAGCCTTGAAACATTTTTTTCCCAAGTACAGTGTTGCCCTCCTCTACTAGGGGGGTAAAGAGAGGGCTCCCTGCACATGCAGAGCTGATGGCATCAGTTTAAGTTCTGACACTGGTATTTCTTTTTTGCTGCCAGGAAGCACCAGAAGATGGCATGGTTTGTACAGATGCATGCCTGAAAGTGAGTGAGCTTGTGAAAATGCTATTAATAATCTTGGGGAGGGTGTTAAACACTGCCATAAAGAAAAGCAGTGACATGCAGTATTTTAATCCTTATTTCTCCTTTATGCCAGTAAGGGACAGCAGTGAAGTCCAGCCTATCCTTTCCTGAGTTTAGATGGCCCAAAAAGGGGGAGGGGGAAGTGAAAAGAAAGAAAATGTGATGTAATCTTTGTGCAACATAAATAGAAAGGTCAGCCTGCCTAAAAAGAGTATTGATGATAACTGGAAGAGGCGGCACCTTCTCTCCTGAATTTTGACGTAAAACTTTTCGTATCTCTTTAAGAACTGGTCAGTTCAGCCTTGAAAGGCACAGACTGATCCCTCCTGCTTCCCTTCCCTACTCCTGATAACCAGAAAAAATGCTGTGAGGACCACCTGGGATTAACATACTATTTTACCATCTTCAGTACAGTGCCAGAGTCTGCTAGCTTTTCAGATTTAGGGTGTAAAGTTTGGTGGTTGTTTCGTCTGAGTGATCCTAACATTAGACAAGGTAGGTGCATATTTTAAAAATATGTGTTTGTGAGGTTCTGGAGTATTAGTAGAATCCATCTGGCCTCCTGACATTTCCACTGGAGGAGAGCAGGGGACAGCCACCCCTCGCACTGCCCTTCTCTGTGCGCAGGGTCCAAACCCTCAGCAGAGGGCAGGAGATCTGGCAGAGCTTTGCCTTGTTGGGTCACTGTAGCTTGACCAACGCAGGTAGTAATCTGCTTTTTACAAATAGGGCCAGAAAGGAATTTGCCTCCTTCCATGGGAGGAAGGGGAGAACAGGAGAGGTGCTGGGTAAGATGTGAAGGGACAATCTGCTTTTAATTTCACTTTAATGAACTGAGCCAGCAGATAAACACTTACCGTATCTTTAGGTGTTTGAAAAACCCAAACAGGCTGACTACTAAAAGGCAATAACACGTGGGCACATTTGAAGGAGGAAATATTTCTTTTGATTGGGTCTAGAAAGAAAAGGATTGCCTATGTTTTACTGGACCCAGTTTGCTTTCACTCAGCTGAAACTGCATATTGTATAAGTTTTTACCAATTTAATGCAATGAGATATCAGTGCAGCAGTTCATTGAGACCATGGACTAATTAGTTAATATTTCTCTAGCTTTCTGAAAGTGTAAAGAACTATGGATATATAAAAAGCTACACAAGTTCTTAATTAATTAGTGCAGGTATGAATTTAGGCAGAAGAAGATGCCAGCTAGATCAATCTCGCCTTCTCCAGTACTGTAATTGCTTCAGCATGTGGCAGTGTGTGCGTTGCTGTGGCTGGTAACTACTGTACTATAAAATTCACGGTTAGAGGGGAGAGGACCTAGTTACTTTGGTCTTTTTTATCATTGGCTATCCAGAGACTGACACTGACCCTTCATCTTTAGGAGCTGGTCGGGTTCGACTCTGTGATTTGGTCCTTCATTAGTTTTTGAGATGGAGAGCTTCAGGCAGAGCCTGATTCTGTGTTTGTCAGGGTTACCTCTGCAGAAGTTGGTGGACATCTGTAATGTGGAACTGTTTTTAGAGTGACCACAGTACCTACAGGGGTACTTGAGACTTGCTTTGTCTTCCTGTGCTGTTTTCTGCAAATGGGACATGTGATGTACAAGGACATCTGGGGACGGTGTCATATTTTCTGCTGGCTTAAAATTTTCTGAAATCAGTACATCTATACTGGTGGAGAACTTGACTCGGTATAAATAAATGTGGGATTTTAACAGAGCTATCAGATAAGTGCACTCAGTTCACTTCTTTTTATCTCATGTGAGGTGCTGGCTTTCATTTGCTATAGCAACCGGACTATATTCTGATGCAGCTGTACACATAAGCACACTGACTTTCAAAGGCGTATAGTTGTTTTTTTCGTGCTAAAGCGAAGCGTGTGTCTGTTTGACAAAGAATGTGTGTATGTAGAAGTGTAAAGAGGCAGTGATTTCCCTAAGTTGGTGACCACAGCCTTCAGGCATTGGATAATTATTCTAAATTTATTTGGAATAAGTAATCTTAAGTGGGATCTCAAAATATCTGTTAAGGATGCTGGAGCTTCCTGAATGTTGGCAGGTTAGGAAAGCTGACAAGTTTTTCATTTGTCAATTTTTTTCCCATATCTTTTCACAATCTGAAGGAGCCCAAGACAGGCTCTTTCGTTCTGGTTTGATTGGACTAGTTAGTAGCTGGAAGTAAACATGTTGGATCATTCTGGAATTTTATATCTCTGCAGCATTATGTGAATCACTTTGCGGATGGGATGCTTCCAAGTATAAAGAGGCTAAGGATGATGTAACAAAATGTAATTTTGAAATTGAAACCATGCTAACCACTGTGGGGGGGAGAAAACACTATGCATATATAAAGCTACCATTACGGGATTAGTCAGAAGCTGGTAAGGAACGCAGGGGCTCGGGTTTTGGATGCAGTTCTGCATCTGTAGTGGCATTGCCTCTCCAGCATGCTCTTTGGTGTATGCTTCATGACATAAGGAATAGTATAGTTAAGTGCAGCTGTGCTCAGAGAAGTGTCAGGGTGTACAGCTAGACGTTTCTTGCTCGACAGATTTTCTCTTTTGCTGTGTAGCTTAATGATGCAGCATTGGATTTTCAAAAGCTCTCAACAATGGTCTGTACTAGCTCTTGCTGAAGTCAACAGGAGTTTTACTATTGACTTCAGCTGAAGCAGACTAAGTGCTTCTGCGGTGAGAGCTTTTGTTGAAACCCAGCTTTAACTACAATCCTGTGTGTAAGTTGTCCCAGAAGGGACTGATCACAGCAGCACCTGCAGTCCCTGTCCTCAAGCCCTTGATCAGTGAAGTTCTTATCTCCAGTGGCAGCCTTAGTCCAGCAGCCCCCAGGATTTGCTGATTGGGAAGGGACAATAGATGGTAGGACTGATGCTCATTAAGCTACACTAAATTTGTAGCAACTGCCCAAGGAACATACTCAAAAGTGACTTTTTTTCCCAATTGCCTTTAACATTTTTTTTCTTTCCAGACTTAGTCTGTGCTGTAGTCACCAGTGAAGACTCTGAGCTAGATCCAGACCCTTTCAAAGTCGATTGAAAGGTCCCTGACACACAGCATGGACTCGGTTCCACTTCTTCACCAGTTAGACTAATTCTTGCTGCCTTCAGTGGGCAACAGGTCAGCCTCGCTCTCCTTGGTAGCTGAGACAATATAGATTTAAAATGGGGAATATATATTTAGATTCACTCTTGGAAATCCTCAAACATCCCAAAGAGTTTGGTTCGGTTTAAGAAAAGCCCCAATGCTAATGCCAGAGGCCAAGAAGTGACCTGAAAGGTTCCAGATGAGGGTAAAACACTGGTGCCACAAAGCAAAGGAAAGCGAAGGAAGGTTTCTTCTGATTTGGGAACCTGGCGTCAGAATTTGTTCTGCAAACAGATGTTTCCAAGGCCAAGTTATGCATGTGTGGAAATGGGATTATAATAGGTGTTGTTTGCCTCTTTAACAGGCACTGCAGGAAGCTTTCTGTAATATTGTTGACCTTCAAAACACTTTGGAAACATTGCTCAGTTAAATCAGGCTGCCAGAATGGTGTGAGTCTCAACTCACTAGGCATATTTAGCTATGGTTATTTAGGCCTAATGGTTCCTACATCATTTTTGCTTTCTGAAATATATTGTTCTGTGAGTATAAGAGCTATGGAAATTGGGTTTCCAATGGTTTTGTGCCTCAGGATTGATTGATCTTGGTGCTTAAGGAAGAGGCAAACTCTGATTCAAACTTTTGCAGTGACTGGGGCATACAAAGTTGCTCTCAAATACGGATTCTCTAGCGCCTAGTGAGGGGTGACGTGTGATGCCTGACCTTCACTTCAGTTAGGCCAACTGTTTCCTCTACTGAAACTCCTATTTTCATGAAGCTTCTTGGTACTTGGAACTTTGTATCCTTAGGATCTCTACCCTTTTGTCCAGTTTTGTTGAAATTGCACTATTGGTTCAAAGCCACTGAACATACACAGGCATTGTAATTTTGTGAGTGTTACTTCCTTAGGAAATGAGCTTTATTATGTTTTTATTAAAATATTGTTGATACAAATTCATTTTCTTTGCTCAGCGTTACCTAACAGGTTCATTGCCATCCAGTAGGAGTTGCAGGTTTTTTGAGCTGAAAAGATGCCCAGCTGTTAAGGTTGCTCTAAGTAGCTTGGTGTCCTTTCCAGCTGAGTATGAAGTCTTTGCACCCCTTTCAGCACTAGTAGCCAACATCTCAGCTTTCCTGTTGACTTCAGTAGGAGGTAGTGGCATCCAGCAGTCAGAGGAATGGCTGAGCACCCTGCTTTATTCCTTCACAGAGGCGTGGGCTGGCTGCGCTGCCCAGAGGAGGCCGCCCTAAGAACTTCACAAATGAAGCAAAACTCTTTGAAAATGTGTAAGACTTTGGTTTAACGTCATTATTTACATGCAGAAGGGCATGCCAGGCAATGTTATGGCACAGCTGCAATGTGCTGCAGGTGCAAGTCTAAAGGACTGTCTGTTCTTCAGAGAGTTTAGTTTCCTACTTAGTCCTCAAGGTAGCAGCTAATTCTGAGTAAGGGCAGCAGAGCAGTTGATCACTTGGTAGCTGGCTACGGGCTGGGTAAAACTTAATCTGTTGACTCACTGGCAAAGATAGGGAAGAACAAGAAGGTAAAGAAAGGCCCCAGATTTGACCTGACTTGGAATGAATATTCTATTCAAGTGGCTAGCTTGTTGGCTTGGGGCTTTGGAAACCTCAGTTCAGTTCCTTGTTTTGGTGTTTTCTTCCTGTGCATATTTTGGCAGGTCCCCTCTGGCACCTGAGCCTCCTTTCCCATCTCGAAGACAGAGGCAGCAGATCTCCCTTGTTTCAAATAGTCATGATAGCACTTTCAGAATAAATATCTTACAGATTGCCTAGCTATTGTTGTTTTTGAAGTGTATATGCATTTATACATATAGATTATATAACTGTAATCTTGCCACAGTTATATAAATATTTACATTCAAAGATACCTAAATTCAAAGATATCTAAATTCAAAGATATACAACTCAGAAATCCCAGAGAAAGTGAGAATGTTTTCTCTTTAAAATACAAAACAAAGCCCTTCTTCCCTACAATATGGTACAACCGCACTGTTGTTCACTGGCTTTTTTCTAACAGTAGTCTTGGGGAAATATTTGATGAGAGAGCTGAAAACCTGGTGGACTAATTCAGGTCAAAATATTGTTGAGAGGTATTTGTATATTCATGCATCTGGAAAGGGCCAAATGAAGCTAGGAGAAATTTTTTTATAGCATTGCAGACCCAACAGTTCTAGAAGCCCTAAAAGAAACCCTGTTCTTCTGATTACAGTTCTTTCTGTCACTGAGATCGGTGACAAAACTTCATTTTACTTCAGCAACAGCACAAGTACTATCACAAACATTCACATTTTTTGGGTGCTATTTTAAGTGAGGATGTGGCCACTTCTTATCTTGCCCTGGCATGGTGCCCCTGCAGTGAGGAGATCAGCCAGTTCAGGGAGCTGATTCAACCAAAAACTCACACTACAAAAAAAAAAAAAAAAAAAAGTAGTTATTTGTTCACTCCAGGCTGTGGACTGGCTAGTAGGACCTCCTAGGCAGGACTGTTTCTGCCGGTTGGCCCAAACTCTTCTTTATGAAAGCACAAATGGGCTATGCCACTTTGTGGCACATGGCACACAAACCAGCGATGTCACATATAACGTAATGGCAGTTTTATTACATCCAGAAAGCATGTGGCATACCTGGTGTTTTTCTGATAGGTTTGCAGCATGCCGCGTACTGAATTAGTCTCCACGGACATGTAACAAAATCTTTCAGTTTGGTTGCTTTCTTCCAGACAGTGTTCTGTAGCAGTTAACTAAAGACTATTTATAACTCTGTTAGTAAGTAATATTAAATTATGCGTTACTTTTTATGTGAATAATCACAAAAAATTCAAATGAGGAATATTATCCATATTCTGTCTCCCAGAAATACAGATTTTCATGTATACATTGGTGTAATCTACTTGGTAATTTACAGTTTCACAGACAAGTCTTCCAAATCCATGGGATGTCTCTTGGTGCTAGAATTTTAGCTGGAAATCTGACAGAGCTGACAAATTCTTGTTCCTTCCCACACAACCTCTTTGTCCTTTCCCATCTATGAACTCTCATCCACAGCAGTCATTCCTCCTCAAAGCCAGAATAGCTTTAGTTCCTGAACATATCTTGGGTGAAATTCATCTCTGATATAGTGCACGATCCTCCACTGGAGAAAGTTTGGCTTCTTTCTGGAACTAACATTGTTGAAAGAGTTTCCCACTAAACTTCTTGAATTCACTGTGCAGAGTTAGGTGGCGTTAAGATACAGAGATTATGCAGAAAGCATGCATTGTCTGGAAGATATATGATTTGCTGAAGTGTAATACTGGTCTTGGGGCTCGGTTCATAGACTTTATTTGATTTTGGTGGGCTAGAGGGTAGGACCTTACTGGCAAACAGAGGTTCCAGTGAAGTTTTGTCTTCGCTTCTGTAGTTCTGGAATGAAGCTTTTCAATAGGCATGAATCAATTGTCTTAGCACCTTTCAGAGCTTCAGTTTCTGGCCAAGCATACTCTGCATTTGATGGCGGCACCAGGTAATTGACCTTTTTGCTTCTTAGCTGGGGCCCAGAGGTGAGCACAGTCCATAGATTTTGCTATACACTCAAGCTGTTTGAAACTACCTCTCCCATTTAGAAAGCCTTTTAGATAAATCTTTTCCCTCCTCGTGCCTTTTCAAACAGATACTTAGTCTGGGTATTGGAATTTAGGCTCTCCAAAGTGCAGAACAGTTGTAGTCACATCTGTCCACTACCCCTAGGATTTATAACATATGTGTCAAGCATCAAGAAAGTGCTGAGTGCCTCATACTCCTGCTGAACTGTGAGGGAGTTGAAGATATCTCATATCTTTTAGGAAGGGTGGTTAAGCACCTTGCAGGACCCGTTCACAGCTCACCAGGCTATTTGTGCTACAGGATGTGCCTCACTCTTGTATTTACTAGAGCACCAGCGCCTCTAACAGCAGTCACACTCCCTCAGAGATCTTCTCGTTCCAGAAGAACTGTTTTAAAAGAATGTCAGGGACAAGAGATACAGGCTCTGGTTTTTAAAAATGCTGAATTCTTCTTAACCAGGTCAGATTTTTGAATGCCTGTATTCAGCTAATTTTGATCATCTTGTCACCATTTTAAATCCCCCTGATTACTGTTCTCTTCAGTAGCCTCCAGGTGCTGCTTCTTGTATGTAGAAAACTTGGCACTTACGTATGTTTACTCCTAATGAGTTGCCTTTTGTGAAAACGCATTGATTTCTAGATCAACATCACAATTTTAAATGGCCTTTGTAAACTCCATTACAAGTAGCTGTTTACAGAGTTCAAAGACTAAAAATTAATTAAAATCTGAGGCACTCTTCAGTATAAAATATTTAGTTGTTTTCTTTTTCCTTTGTTAAGAATGTCAAACGCTTGTGCTAAACTGGCAACTACTGTTAGCTGCCTGCGTTAATTTGGTTATTGCTTTTTAAAGAGCTCCTAAATATTCAACTGCAGTGCCATTGTTACCATAACTATGGTCTTCTCTGCATTTGCATTGATAAAAATAGTGGCTAACATTTTGCAGTAGGAGTTAAGTGACTGCACATTTCCTGATGACAGCGTTTTGAGAACATTTGTCCCTGTTGTGACAGGGCGCCAAAAGTTCCCTGTTCTTCCTGCAGAAAGCGTATTCTGTACATGGGAATGGTTGGATTTGGGTAGGGAGAAAGTCCTCAAAAAGACTGAAGAGTCTGCACGTTTGATCTTACAGGAACCTTTAAGACTTCCATGGGC
The DNA here is from genome assembly GCF_036417845.1 of Apteryx mantelli. NCBI lineage: Eukaryota > Metazoa > Chordata > Aves > Apterygiformes > Apterygidae > Apteryx > Apteryx mantelli. The sequence continues at coordinate 143,590,200 of NC_089978.1, forward strand.
CATATCAGCACTTGGGTAGAATAAGCTCCTAGCTTGCTTCAGTGAAAGTGTGTGTCTGTGGCAATTTGTGCTGTATGTTGTGCATGGCTGCCAGGGAAATAGTAAAGAATTCACTTCAATTCAATGCATCAGTACTTTGGGATTATTTACCTGTCTGAAATACCTCTCCAGAATATACAGATCTCTAATATGTCTCAGTGTGCCCAGTAACATGGTCACCTATTAAAAAAATGTATAGAACAATGCAATTTTCAAAGAAAGAGGTTTCTCTGATTTTTTTTCAGGGTGTAGAAAATCATATATTTGCAAATGTAATTTCATTTCTGGAAAGCACATTTTAAATTCCTATTTTTATTAAAAGAGCTTCCAGAAATCTGGTCAGGGTGTCTTTAACCCATGCACAGACGTGCAGTAGAGAGCAGTTTCTATCTGAAGAGCTTTCTCTTTAGACAAAGAAATGTCATAATCCCACTTCCAAGGACAGGCAGCTGAGGCATGGAGATGCCTAGCAAGGTGACCAAGGTTGCACCAAAAAGTCTGCAGCAGAGCCAGAAACTGCATCCAGCGTTCCCACATCCAGTTTAATGGTTTACCCGCAAGACCACCTTGTCTATGCTAGCTCCTTCGGCCACCTGAATTAGATGTTTCTCAATAGTTCCTTAGCAGATGTCCACGGATGTGTGCAAAAGGAGCTGGCGAGCTGGGAGCGTGCAGGCCCCTTGCATCTCTGCGTGGCAGAAGGGGTGGTGGCTGGCTCTGGGTGCGAAGCAGCGCTGTACGGTGCGCACAGCGGCTCGCCTGCACTGGCTTGCAAGCTGAAACACCAAACGGTGCTCCTGATGACATTTGCTACTACTTTTGTTGCAGTGTGAAATAAATGAAAAAAAGCCACTGGCCTCTCCAGACAGTCATAACAAAAAAATGAGAACAGAGCTTCATTTTTTATCCTCGCTGAAATGTTTATTTGAAAGCAGCACGGCAAGGTGGAATAGTTTGATTTGATTAGCAAGTCTAAATGTATTAGCAGCAAGACAGAAACTATATTACAATTAGTGATAATTAGTCGCACTGATTACTTCAGACTGCAATACTGTTTGACAGATGTTTTTCCATGGTACAGTATTGCAATAAGAGAGTGCTTTACCCTTGTGGTCGTTCTTAGTTTTCTTTTTGGTGATACCTTCATCTTGTCATTGTTTGCTAAGGAAGTCTCCACTGTGGCTACTATAATTTGTGGCCTTACAAGTACAAATAGTCTTTTGAAAGTAAAGTTTAAACACAGAAAATACATCTTAGCTGTATGTCATCTCCTGTTGAGGCTCGGCAGCCCTAGGGAAGGCCTCTCGTTCTCCATGGAAATGGTTACAACCTGTCCCATCATCTCTGCCTATCATCAGCCTTGTCCTTAAAGTCTGATCCCGAGCCCATTAAATGCCACCAGAGTCTCCCCTTTGACTGCAGAGGACTTTGGATCAGACGCCTGCAGGGAGAGATGAGCTTTGCCTGCCCGTCTGCTCAGCCCTCGGCCTCTGTAAAACACAGTGGGGACAGCTGATGGTTGTCAGGATTAGTGGCAAAACGATGCTTCTCAGAGTAGGATTAGCTAGAGTAAAGCCCGTGGGGGCACAGCATCCCACAGCGAGGAGATGACCTGCTCCGTTGGCTAGCTCAGGCCTACCTGCACAGAGAAACGTGTCAACCAAATTGCTGTTTTCAGATTGAGTAGGATGAGAGGAGGAGAGTGTTTGTTGGGGAACTACCATTTATGTGTCTATAAACCACCTCATATTCACTGCTTTGTTAGGTACAAGATTATGAAGCATTCCCATAAATTGCAGATACCATCCTGAAGAGAATCACTTTTCATATTCGGTGTCCTCTGACTGTATCAAACGGTGCCTATGAATCCTGTGACACAATCGTATTCTCTAGTTTTCAGGAACTATATAGAGCAAGCCCCTTTGGTTCAGCCTCACGGTGATAAACACATTAGGCTATGACAATCATTCTCTTCCCTAGGAATAAGGCGATGATACAATTTTGGATATCTTGCTTTTGGTGTATGAGCAATAATCCCATTATCAGTCATCCAGAATAAACTGAATTATGATATATATTAATATGGACCTGTGCACCGTCTGTGAGCTGTTTCGGGACAGATAAGCTATAAGTATGAATTCATACAATCCAATGTTTTAGGGGTTCTCCTAAGCATATATCTTGTGTTATTATGCATGTGTTTCTCTTGTTTCAAAACAGACTCTACAAACTACTTGTATCAGTTGGCAGATGTGATAGGTCATGGCAAAAGAGGTCACTTAAATGTGTAGCACACTTCCTTAAGCAGTCTAGTAGCAAAAGCCAGAGGTTGAACATCTGGAATTGCCTGTGAAAAACATTTGAAGATGCCTGGACATGTAGCTCTGTAAGAAAGGTCTCGGTTGCTAATATTGCATGACCAGTCACTTCATGCCTATCAACTTCTTTAGAAGTGTGTGTGTATTTCCAGCTGGGTGAAGTTATGAGAGTCAAATACTAATTAGAAAAAATAAAGTTTAGGCACCATCTTGTCATTCTGGAGCTGAGATATTTATGACGTGTACCAATGTGAGGTTGTATTTCAGACCATTTCATTCGGCAGATCACCTATTGGTTTTGACTACTCTGATAACATGGAGCCTTGAAGGATTTTTCTGTGTTGTGATGTACCTAAGATAAGGCTGAGTGACTTGCACCGTGTACAGCTCTTCTGGTCTCTTCCGGTGTTTGGCTGCGATGTAAAATCAGGGTAACTGTACAGTAAGGGAGTATCAGCTAACCTATGTCATCAAGAAGGGTTAGGAGAGATTTGCTTGCTGAGTTTGTTCTCCAGTGGTGGGATCCTGCCCTCCTGTGAAGCTCTGAGCACCCTTGGCTCTTGTGGACTTCTCTGTCCAGGGAGCATTTCTCCGGGGAGCTCAGCACCTGGCAGGACCAAGCCCAGAGCTTGTGGTGAGCTGCCACAGGAGCAGAGTGCCTGCTCCAATCTTGTTCGAGGAGGAAACCATCACAGAGTTTGGGAGAAATACATAGAACATGAAATTAGATACATTTGAGGAGCACATAAGAAATGGAGAGTGGGGGCAGGGAGGCTCAAGGCAGGACTGAAGGAAGAAGAGTGATTAACTGCCGGCCCAATCACAGCTCTGCCACCACACTCACTCCTGTAACCTCTGCCTCCCACTGCACACCGCTCCCCGGCTGGGAGCCTTCCTTCAGGATTGCAGAAGTTGTCTCACTTTTTATCTTCCAAAGTCCTTAAATAAAAAGCCTTTGCTTTTATATTGCCTTATCTTCCTCAGCTCTCGAAGCAATTAATAAGCACAAATTAGTACCAAACTCCCCAAGCCACTGTTGTACACAATGCTTGTCCCCTGCCTCCTTTGTTCAAAGATGGATGAAGGGAAGGATGAGGCTAAGTGAAATGACTAAGGTCATGCTGCAAGTTGGTGGCAGAGGTAGGAAGAAACCTCCTGACTTGCATGCAGATCCACAATGGAGGCATTTTGAAGCTAATAGTCCCTTGAAATCAAAAGTTTATAGCTGTGTTTGTGGGGCTGGACCATATTTCATACAGCTGCACCATCTCTGTGGTTTCTACCTGGTCAGCAGAAGAGGCTTCACTGAAATAATTATGCTCATGTGGCTTTGCAGCTGTAGTGAACAGGAACTGCACAGTAACTCCTTAAATAGTATATGAGCTTTCCCACTTGGGCGCAGTGCAAGCAGAACAATACTTTTCTCCAGCTCGAGCCTTACATGCTTATAGTTAGCTGTTCATCATAATGAGTTGGAAACCATCTGTGAATGCATGGGTTCCTTGGAGCATTAGTGTGCAAGCTACAGCGTCGTGACAGCAGCCTGTAGAAAATTTCCTTTACTGGAATTATAGAAGGTGGCATGTTTATTAATCAGCTGAAACAGGAAGTTTAAATGAAGGAGAAAAAGGAGAGGAGATGTGAATCATGTTAAGAGGAGCTTAAAACACAGAAAAATTGGATTTGCAGAATCAAAGATAACTTAGAATGAGGCACGAGAATAGACATAAGGTAACCTTCTGGCTGTCTTGCTGTATCTGTCTTGATTTTGGCAGTGCACCTGCATAGACCATTAAATTGATTGTCTCAGGATATATGCTTGAGATGGAGTAAACTACCTGATATTAATTTAAGAAGAGGTGATAATGGTGTCATGCTGACAGTGTACATTTGTAGCTATCAGCCCTGGCAACTGTTTCTTTGAAATCTCTGAAATGCAAGAGCATGAATTTTCATTAATGAAAAAGAAATGTGAAATTAGAGACAGCCCTATAAATTTAAATTAGAGACAGCCTCACATCAAGCAATTAAAAACTGTGGTTTTTTAGAAACATTATTTGGATTCCTGTGTTGATCAGAATATTGTGTTGAGGGCCTGCTACGGCCTGATGTAATCATTCCAGAAAATGGGTGAAAAGCATGCAGAAACAAAATCAGCTCAGAGCCCAATTTCACAATTATATCTTTTCTCAGTTACTAGGCCAAATGAGAGCCCCTCTGCCCAGGACAATATCTTAAAAATCAAAGTCTGAAGCTGGTTTTGGGTTTCATGGCTTGATTATGTATATCAATTTTTATATTATGTATATGTATGTATATATACACATATACACACATACACATGTATATGTCTATATGTAGGTAATCTCAACATGATTATAAAGCTTAGAGTCACTGCAAATTTCTAAATCTTTGAATTTGACTTTTGGAACCTCCTGATAGAATTCTCCTGAAAAATAGAGGCCCCGATTGAGTTATTTGAAAATATATAATTTAAAAAAATAAAAGCTTTGTTCTGTGTCTGCAGTGATGCTTCGAAGAGCCTTTTGCCAAAGGGAAGTAAATAGCAACCCCAGATAGCTAGTGCCTGAGACAACTAATCCAAAGCAAAACTCTGAACCCATCTAGACACAAACTGCTGTCGAATGTACAATGAAGCTTACTCCCAAAAAAAATGCAGGGAATGATTTTTCCTTTGCTGGAGTAGTTCAGTTGGAGCAGAGTTAGTCAGATTTGTAGCCATAATAGATAAAGTAATTTCACTGGTGTTTGAAGCTGATAATGTTCCTTTAAGTACAGTGTTACAGGTCATACAGTCTTTTATACAGCTGGTCACCCTCCATAAATCTGTTTTTAAAAATCATTTGGCAGTTATGGAATATATGACAAGTGTCTTATTAGATCTAATCTTTATATAAAACATAGTTAGTGGTGCTCACTTTACAATACTTGCCCTGTTAAATTTCAATTACTATCATAGTTAGGAAACACTGATTTAAACCGGCTTGCGAGGTGGAATGGAGTGGTGCCTCGGATTTAAAAGAACCGTTTTTCTTTCTCTTCTGCTTCCTAGCAATGTTTGATCCACAGTGTCCTATGCTAGGTCATGCTGGGTGATACCACACACTGCATGAACAGGCATAAGCTGATGCAACCAGGTGCAATATGGTGTTTGTGTGGAGCCATATTGCAAGATTGAGTGAGCCATACATTCAGGGTAGGTTTATCTATCAGTTTGCAAAAAAATAGAAATCTAGAAGTGTCTGAAGTTAGCTGGTAGCGGACATTTGTTGCAGTTCATGGATAAGGAATATTGCCCTAGCAAGTATCTTCTAGAGCTAGCTACTGCTATGCTCAGGGTTATGAATCCAAAGTCACTGGAGATGATGCAGTTGTCTTTTAGCACTGAAAATACCCAGGTATATATCCAAAAAACTTTGCAAAATATAGCTTTGTGATGCTTCTTATGCATTACACTGGAGAAGTTTCTTTCTGGGAGTTGTGTGCTGGAAACTTTTGCCAGCTCCTTCTTTTTCTAGGACAACAAATCTGCTGGCTTGCTTTCCCGGCACAGTGCAGTAACATAAAGCATCTCTGGCTTCAATTTCCTCCTGAACCTCTTCAACTTTAATCTTGCAGCCTCCTGCCCTCTCTCACACTGTTTCCCAGTTTTCAAGCAAGTGCAGGGGGTCACTTGGCTTTTCAGGATTTGATTAGAGCCATTGTTATGAGTCATTCAGTTTGTTTGGTACCAGCAAAAGTGATCTGAGTAGCAATTTGCAAAATCTGATTTAGGATTTAACATCACTTAAAAAAATTAATTAGTGCCATTCTTGAGGGCTCTCAACTTTGTACTTTCATACTGATGAGCTTAGTACTGGCAAAAACCAAGATATAAACAATCAAGCAAAATCAAGTGCCTATTTGTGTGCTACAGAGCCTATATTCCCTTTTAGGCACCTGGTGCTGCAGTGCATAAGTCTCTTCCTCTTCTGTTTAAATCTGGCTATCTTATTCTGTGTACGTCTCTTGTCTGGAGAACGAGTCCCTCAAAATGGAAGCTGTAGTATCATGCTGCTATTAATAATGATAGGTGTTGCACAGGCAATCACATGTCCATCATTTCTCTGTGGATATAGCTTTCTGTAATCCTACTATAAATTAATTCACAGGGCATTCTGCTGCCTTGCTTCTGTAAGAATTTGAAACTGCAAAATCCATCTCGCTTACAACCAGAGCTTAGTTAATGGCAGGAGCCAAATTTGCCTCTGGTGTAAGTCAGTGGATTTAACGTAGACATAAATTTGACACAAAGCCTTTCCAAGATATTAGCATTTGAGCAATGATAGAAGACCTTTGCGTATTTAAGAGTTTTAAGTTTTTGTGCTGCTTTCATTAAAGAAGAAGTTGTAAGAGTGATGGGTCACTGAAGTCACTGTTTCTCTTCTCCTTTTTGGTGATGCCAGCACTTTGCTGGTGGCCACTGTTTGCCGGATGTGCTTGAGTTTCAACTCAGATTTTGTTTAATTGTCACTAAGTTAGACAGACGTAAGATCATTTCCAGCCCTGTGCATGGGACTCCCTCTGTTTCGCCTGGTGTTTGTTATGCCCCTTTTCATTCTGCCGCCCGTCAGGTTGGCATCTGCTGAGCAGCCCTCTGATCTTGGCCCGTGTTGGTCAGCTGGTCGCTGCGCGCTGCCACGAGATGCTGCCTGCGCAGCGTGCATCAAGCCCTGTACCAGTCTTTCTCCTTGTCAGTGTTATGCAAATCCTCCGTGCCGATGTTAATGCCAGTTTGGTTTTTATAGCCTGGTGACAGCAACAGCCCTCAATATTAAATACAAATATACGTACACAGTTACGGCAATGATTACTCTAGATGTTCAGCTAGTCATAATATTTGCACTTGGCATGATAAGGAGCTTTGAATGATAATAGCACTATAGTAGGAGCTTGTTAAAGTGACAGTAACCCCGGTGTCATTACTGAGTGGTGCACTCCTGCTTGCTTTCCTGCAGCTTTCTCATAGACTGTCCTTCTCTGTTTGTGTGTGCGTAACACACGGAAAGAGAAACTAGGCTAGTCAGGCTTGAGAATGGTATGCAAAGTGCTCCAAACTTCTTTCAGAGTTTGATCTGCTGTAAGATTTTGGAGTGATCTTAATGTTAGGAATCTGTTTCTACTTAAGTTGTTTCATTCAGATAAGTCAATCCTGATGCAGGATAACCAGGTCCCAACAGATGCTGTTTATGTTGGGTTTATGTGCTAACAGAAAAAAAGGGTCCCAGCCACCATCCAGCTTCTTTAAATAGTACCAGCTGCGAAAGGGAGCAACCCCAAACCCCCTGTGTCTTCTTCCAAAATGCAGCTGTGAAGTATAGTTCATGCAATCAGACCGGCTCCTGTTCTGGGTCCTCCTGAGGTCCCTCACCACGCTGGGGTCAATAAGGCACATGGCACTTTCTACTGACACATGAGCAGAGGCAAGCTGCCAGAACTTGCTATCAGAGTCAATCCGTGGGTGTCACTCCATGGGATGTCATTTGGTAACCCCACATGATCAATGTCCCACTTCCCAAAGCCCCGCTCCCCCTAAGCATGTACTGGTCAGAGTCATCTTTTCAGACTTTGGGCTCCTTATAGGCTTCCATGACATTTGATGTCTTGTTAATACGGGTTTAGCCTTGTGCGTTTGCACTGTTACAACCAAACAAATGTGTGTTGGCACATGAATCCCCTCTTCACATGGTTTCATGTCTGGGTATAAAACTTGCTCCACGCCGTCCTTGGGGAGCAGTTAGCTTACGATAGTATCTCACGCCCCTGGGATTTTGGAAGGGGATGAAAAAACACTTGTTTCAGTGACTGAAATATTTTAATAGTAATGCTATTGCATTTGGCTGTTGCCCACAGCATGGGGTGGTGGTGGACAAGGCCTACAGAAGCAGTGAATTTTTGCATGCAGGTGTCCTGCCATATAGCTGAGTCGGGCCGGTGGGCTGGGAGGACCTCAGCACTGGGCTACCAAGGGAGGTGAGCAGGTAGTGTGGGGGCAGATGAGTTGGGGGAGGCTGGGCAGTGGGCCCTCGCTGTGGCACGAGCCAGATATCATAAATATTTTTTGTGCATCCAATCTGGAAAGGGAGGATACTTGGCAGCTTGTAAAAGTCAGGCCCTTTAATCCATGTCAGTCTGATACCCAAAATAAAGGCCCAGTGGGTAGCCCTCTATTATTGTGTATGGATTTTGGCCCATCTAGCTCTTTGCTTGATGGCCCATACAAGGCTTTCATGTATTTATTGCATGTAACAAGTCCGCATAAGAAGAACCAAATGAGGTCTGACCAAAGATCTGTCTGGTCAAGCTTCTGCAGTGGTGGCTGTGTAGACAGAGCTCCCTGAAAAAAGAGTTTAGATGTATTCCTGGAAACATGTATATAACATCAACATCAACAATGTATTTCTATATGTATAGGAAAGTCTGATAACTGAATACTATTGAATTTTTTTTTTAAACGTCCAAGTGCATTTTCAGCTGATATCCAAAAGACCTCATCCGTAAATAGCAGGCGCTTTTGAATTCGTCCCTAATGGGATTCCTCTCCCCAGCGCTTAGCAGGGACTCTCTCCCCATGCATTATGGGAGCCCCCGGAGCACCCGAGCTATTCGCCAGGTACTGTACCCCCCAGGGCCCCACTGTGACAGCGGCCTCGCTCATGCTATTAAGTACAAGAGGGATGCAGGAATCAGAAGTAACTGACTTTATGGCAGAACAAACACTAATGAAAAAAAAATCTAGTGATTTCAAATGGGTTTCTTGTTAAAGCTGATGTGCTACAAGTAATAATCACATTTGGAGCAGGCTGTATTGGCAGATAATGTGCCTTTAATGCCATTTTATGACTCTGCCTTCTTTTCATCGTGAATAACTGAGATTAGAGTCCATTATTTGCCCAGGAAGCCCACAAAAGTTGCTACCTAAATGCAGTTACCTAAATGTCCTTATCCAGAAGACAGGAGTTGCTTCTTTGAAGCCATTTAGCTGAGCACTTAATGTATATTTTAATTCCAGTCCTTCTGTGTTTAATATGCAGAACTGCAGTCTCCATATATATTATACATATGCTTCTTCTAAAAGATTGGAACAGCTTTTTTTTAATTGAGTTTCAATTTTGTTTTACTTTTGTAAAATTAATGGGCACTAGACAATTCATTTATGTAAAAAAAGAACGCGTGAGGGTTTTGGACAATTTATCAAAAGGCAGAATATTCTGGTTTGAGACTATCATTTGCATATTTTGTTGTGAAATTTGAAAAACGTGGAGCAATTGAACTCTGAACCAGCAGATATTTCTTTTTCTAGGGTAAATCGAAATGAAACACTGACATGATATATATTTTATAGTCCTTTTACTATTTTGAGTGCATATGTGCAGCTACTTAACTAATGCTAAAGGTTGTGGATGTCTATTAAATGTTACAAAGTTCAGTGTATTCATGTGCATTAATTATGTTAGTATTTTGCAGTTCAAGTTTATATATGCTCTAATCTTGTGTGTGTTTCCAAACCAATAAAACATTGTAGGGTTGTTGTAATTATTCCAGAAATAACCATTAGCATACACAGATATAACATTAAAAGATTAAAGTTTAGAAGTATATCAAGCATGTTTTAATATGGAATTGCAACTTTTAGCCACATAGGTGATTTTTACTCTGCATTTGAGCAGTGTCTGGCCTTAATCACACTACTGTAACTATTGCACTTCACTGTAGCACTAGCTTTGATAAATCTGATTTTTTTCAAATCGTAGGAGGACTTCCGTCCTTTGTTTATTTTTGTGTTTGTTTGTGTTGTCTTCTCTAATACACCTTGCTAAAATGTACATGCAATAGTATTGGATGTAGTATTTAAACACAAATAATGGGAACACAAAATTGTTACTTCTTAAGCGTTGTGGCAATTCCTGTGAACCTCAATCGTTTTCCTGGGCTTTACACAAATGCAGAACAAAAAAAGATGGTTCCAGTTGCAAGATCTTACAGTCTGTGTTACCTAAATTTATAATGAAAACTAGCATACGGTATTATTCATGACCTGAAATAGTACAACAAGCTACTTTTATAATGAAGTGACTTTCAGACAAGTGCAATAATACATTTTTACATGAATATCAGAATGAAGTTTAAATAAAAAAAAAAAAAAAAGACTATATGCTTTTGCAGGTGTGAAGATACCAGTCTTGAAACTCCAATAAAGGCTTAGGTATTCGGGTATCTTTTGTCAAGGAGTAGTAGCTTGTCATGAAAACCCTGAATGGTAATTGCGCTGTGTGAGTTTTTGTCATGCTACCTTTCCATGGGGAAAGAGCTTGTAGTCAGTCTGTATTGCAGCAAGGTCTAGCTAGGTAAGTGTAGTTAAAACAGTGTTTTAGCAAGCAGAGATTAACATGAGAAACTTTTTCTGAACGCAGTTTTCAGTAATGCATTTCTTGAGTATATTAACAGTAGTTTAAAAGTGATGCTGTGGAGTCCGGGTGAGATTTGAAACTTGGGGAAGCCAACCCTATTGAGTCCAGGGGTTTTTGGCTCACATCTTATGTTCAGCCCCATCACATCTCTCGCTTGGAGAAGGACTCATAGTACTGCCTCTCCTTTTGCTGTCCCATGTGGGAGCCCTGACACCACACTTGCATGCAGTAGCGTGCTGCAGCCAGTCCCTGGCTCTGGGCTTATCAGTGCCAGAGGCACGTTGGTCAGGTCTGTGTATTGCTGGTCACCTGGCTGGGATGTGAGGTCCCACAGCTGAGGAGAGGCTGAGGTACAAGGGCTGGTGGAAAATCAGTCTGCCAGACATGCTTCTCTGTTGGGATTGCTTCTCCTGGCACACCATTCTTCTCATGCGGAGTGAGACAACATCTAGGAGGTCTACATACTGGTACTCTCTTGTACTAGTGAGTGTAGAATATGAATTTCTTGATAAGAAATAATAGTGAAGATGCAAATTTTGAAATCTGCATGACTGACCCTTCTTGTGTGGCCCTGTGTGGTGAAAGAAAAAGTACTTAGTTATTCAAAAGGATGCTGAAATCCAAGGAGTGGTGCTCAGCGCTAAGTTCTTGAGAGCATTTTGTGGTACTGCTCTGTGCCTGCTGTGGTCACAGCCCTGGGCTCTCAGGTGGATACTGGGGTGCTGAGCTGGAGTGAGAGAGAAGCTGGAATATCCCAAGAGATATTGGGAGCTGTGGCTTCTTTGAGGAGGTCACAGGAAAGTCAGGATCAGCTAGGAAACTGTATCTGGTAGCACCAACGTTTTTCAGAGACTACAACTCCCAACAGCCCTTGAAGATCTGTTGCTCTTTGTTTACTGCTGCCTTTGTGGTAATCTTTTGGTTATTTCTGACAGCTGTACATGTTCAATCCAGTGATAGCAGTCTGTATCTTTAATTATTACAATACCTCTCTCAATGCACAACATTCACACTAAGTTTTCAATGGCATATTATTGTGTAAGCGAAAAAGGAGGATGTACATCTTGTTTTTGAGGTAATTACTTTTATGATGGGACAGCAAGGAGAGAGATGTGTAAGTTGTGTGGGTAGGTTAGGCTTAACTAGCCACCTGATGGGGGACGGTTATGGATGGTTGCTGTGAAACAAGTGGTGGGGTGAAATTCCTCGGTAAATGGGCATGGCACCTGGTCTCTGCTGGGGTCTCCAAGACCCAGTGTGCACTGATGTGATGGCCAGTGCTATGGCCCAGACACGGCTCCTCAGCCCCTCCGCATCGAGGCACCAGCGGGCGGGGCACAGCACTCCTCCGCTGGGTCCTTATGTGCCTGCCTGGGAGCCACTGGGTGACCACACACTGGAGGGGACAGTCGAATGTATGTGGCTCCATGGTACTTCCTAAATTATAAGCAAACACAAACCTAAGAAGATATTTTATTTACTCTTTGTGAATAACGAACAAATGTAGGTATTTAGGGATTGAGCTTGGTCTGGTGGTCTACAACCTGCTTTTAACAGTGACCAGCACCCGGTGGTTCAGAGGGTGGCCCTGCCACCCCTGATGGGATGGTTCATCCTCAGTCTTGTCAGGGTTCAGCCTTGTGCCCTGAGCTCCAGCGCTGACATGACTTCCAAAGCAAGACCTTACAGTGGACATGTTTATTATATGAGCAACTATTGAAAACTTGCTAAGTGTTACTTGGTATCGTGTGATAGTAAGTTTCAGAAGCTCATTGATAGGGGGGGGAAAAAAAAGCTTTGTGTGCTAATTTGAAGTCAGTCATCTTTAGATTTCATTGAATAACCCCTTATTCTGTTAGAAACCAAACTATTAGAAGATCCTGATGTCCTTACGCTCCTACCAGAAGGGCCGTGCTCAAACTCTGCGAGCAAAGCTCATGTTTATCTTTGGCCTGAGCTCTACAAAGCATGAGTGAGTATTTTAAGTAAATAAATGGCAGAGCTTGCAGTGACTTCAGGGGCTCTTTGGGGTGAGATAATGCCACAAGCAAAGCGCTAACCAGTTTAACCTCATGTCCGCTTACTGGAACTTCCTGTCTCCTGTTTGTCACTGCAAGCATATCACGTCATGTCTCTGGGCCTCAGTTTCCCTGTAAGTTGAGGATAGTCGAACCATCCTTTAATGTGAGAATTAATGTGCAAATGCTTTGGGTACATGCATGGATAAAGGCAGCCATGTACTTTCCACACAACTTTATTGCATGCACTATTTTCTCTCTAAATATGGGAGATACCTAGTGCATCACAATTTTTTGCAGCCAGACCTTCTCTGGGGCTAGCAGAAGCAAAGCAGTGAATGCCATTTTTTTATACAAAAACAGAGAAATGAAGGCTGACCAATAATATATTATGAGCAGGAACTCTAGCTGCACCCATTGAAATCTATTGATTGAAGGGGGAGCAAGCTCAGCCCGCTTATGCTTTTGTTAATGATACCGACAGTTCACAATGAGTGGAGAATGGCTTGTAATTATGTTTGGAACCATTATTGATTATTGTCATTTTCAGTATGGATTATCTTACCACTTGGAAAAAAAATAGTGCTGAGACTCCTCAGCAGTGCAGCCTGGGGCCTCCTTGGCCTGTCTTTCTGCCGTTGCAGTGAAGATGAAGCTGCTGCATATGATCAGATGATGTTCCGTCAGCCGTGTGGGCTGGGCTTTGAGTATAATGATGCCGGCTGTGCTCTCCTCTGCCCGCCTGGGATCGTGGTGCATTGGCTGCTGTTTGAGGGAGGAGCCACTCGTTCCCTTTCTGAAATGTTCTCCGATATAAATTTCGGAAGGAGACGGGGACTAAATCCTTATGTTTCAGATGGAGAGTCAAGATTAATGGTAGTTGTCAGCTGATAACCTCTGAAAAGAAAATGTATTTGTCACCCACCCTTACAATCAATGCTGTATAAAGCCCCACGTATAATGACTTGGAACAAATGAGAATATCCATGATATGAGCTAACAGGACTGAGGTGCAAAAAACACAGAACTCCTCTGAAAACTTTCCGTAATCCATCTGATGCCTCCAATAATCACCATCCATCTGCAAGAGCAGACACTAAACTAACATTAAACAGCTGCAAAGCTGCTGTGTTTCAAAGGCCAGCAGTGCTGACTGCTCACGTATCTGTAGGATCTGTACATGAGGCTATACAAGAATAGATGCTGGAGTAAAGGGAAGGTGTGCTTTAAAAATAGCGGTGATGCCCGAGTCTCTCTTCAGTTGTGGGGACATGGCTCCTAAGGAAATTTTGTGGGTGGCTGTTTCAGAGGAGGGTACTCGTGTGGTCACTGTGGAGGTCACTGCGCCTAGACCAGCACGCTGGGACAGTAAAACTGCCTGAGCAGCAAAGGCTTTGGGAGGGAGGGAGGCATAGAGAGGGCCCTTAAAGGCAGTCAAAGACTGGGCAGCAGCATTCGCTTGTCTGTGGCATTCAAAGCAAAACAATGAGATTTCTGGGGAAGAAAAAATTCCTCAAATGACTAGGATTTCTTCCTAGCCTTTTGCGGCAAGGGCATTTTGCTGAAGTACTGCTGAGTCTGGAATTTTTGCCTAATGGAAGTTTCTTTGAACACAGGAAGACAAAGTATTTCCAGTGAATCTCAAGACAGACAAAAGTATGCTGTTTTTTCCTCTTGGTCAACTTCTGCTAGAGCTTACGGTGAGCATCTCATTCCACAGTGGATTTTCTTTTTCTTTTTTGGAAGAACAAAGACCCCCTTTGACCTGGATTTGGATGCATCTGTGACAGCCTACTTCATTGGCTGCCAGCTGAGCATAGTGCATTTAATTGATGAAATAATAATGATGAACCATGCCTGAACCTGCGTTGACGACCACTTGAAGCAGAAGCCATAGTAAATCAGGCCAGCGCGGCAGCACCCCGATGGTCACAGTCCATCCTCGGGCTCGATGCGTGGAGGGCATCCGCTAAATGCAGCGCACGGGGTCCTGAGCATGTCCCCACAGGCGTGCTTCATTCCCATCCACGAATTCACCTCTCCTTCCTTTAATTAAAAGCTAAGTGAAAAGAATCTGTAACTTTTTTTTTTTTTTTTTAAGAGCAACATTTTTATGCACCCTCTTAACTGCTGGCTGCATTAAGCTGATTAAAACAGAGAGCTTTCCTTTCCAAAACTATCTTAATGTAGAGACAGGCTAGGGTAGTACTGCTAAATAGATACAGTGGCAAGGCAATATATCTGCCTTGGTTGCAGTTCTTTAGTGTGATTACTGCTGCGTGTTCCCTCCAGCAGCCCAAGCCTGCCTGTCATTAGCTTCCAAAATAGGACTTTTGCTGACGACTGAGGATCTAACCCTGCATTTCTTACATGGGGAAGCCATAAAAGTCTCAGCAAACTTTGTAGAGAGACTCCCAGCCTTTTTTTGGTACATTCTTAAAGATCACTGGAATATAGGAGTTGTTTGTTGCTATAGTTTTTTAATGGGGGGGGAGGGATAGATTTGGAGGGGGTTTTTTTGGTGAGGCTTAATTAACATTACCCATTTGCTTAATGTTCTGAAAGAGGGCTTTAAAAAGATAAATACTTTGTCTGTAAAATCCCCCTAGGTGTCCTTTGTCTTGGAAATTGGCCTTCTGTTTTCAGGACCAAGGACCAGAGTGGAAAGAATAAGCACAGGATATGCAAGGAGAAAAGACTTGCACAGCCAGGCTTTCTTAGGCCTTTGTTAGAATTCAGGCTGTTTGTTCTTTTTTGTCGTTGGGTTTTTTTTCCTGGTGCTCTGACGTGTCAAAAGGTATCAATTAACTGCAGCAAAGAGATCAAAGCAGTTCTTGCTTTGCAAAACAGGAATATTTATACTCAAATATTGTCTTTTAATGCACCGGATACTGGAAGGTTAGTTTAAAAAGAACTATAATGTCTTTTTTTGTTCCTTTGGAGAGAGATACTTAATCCCAAGTACTGATGGTAATTAAACAAGCAAAAGAAGTTCAAGAAAGAAAATGAATTTTTAGTTTATTTTCAACATGAACCACTTGATAAAGTAATTGCATGGGGTAGGACAACTATTTACATGATTCCCTGATAATTGTCACTGTTAGGTTTGCAGTTTACTCCAAACTGACTGGTAGTGGAAGTATTTGAGCAAATATACTGAAGTGCCTGATACATCCTCATGCTGGTAACTGCTGCAGGAATTTTTGTGGAATGTAAGGAATTTTGCAACCTATGTGAGATACGGTATCCCAGCAGTTCTTGCTGCTGCTCTAAATTCTCTATTCAGCAATACTCAGGGAAAATGCTGTCTCATGAGTAGAGTACAGGGGTGGGAACCAGGACTCTCGTCTTCTTCCTTGCAGCCCTGTGGCTTTTTCACCATGGGCATTATGCAATTCCCAATGCAGGCAGTGCACATCTTCCCATTGTCTTCAGCGAGGAGTCATATATAGCCTTGGCCACTTTATTGATTTTTTTGAAAGAGGTACCACAAGGTTTGAAAGCGCTAATTTGTATTTGGAAAAAGAGCTGAAAAGGAAGGGGTTCTCATAGTTATTAGGGAATACCATAGTTATTGATACTTTTCTGCATTTTTTTTGTCTCTCAAAACTTAGATACTTTACTCCAATAAGCGCTTTGGTCAGGATGCGCAGGTATTCACACTGGAAGCTTCGAAGTTGTTAACTTGGCTGTGTTACAAATACGACAAACCTGTTGGTGTGTTGGCTGTGATGCTGTGTCAAATAAAAATGCTGCTGAGCTCCTGTGAATAACTTTGTAACTTCTTCTAGACTTTCATGATCTCTTCTCAGAGTCATTTGCCAAGGCTCAATACAGATCCTTCAGGAGATCTTCCCTGGCGTTAGCAATTAAAAACACATACCAGCATGATTTCATGAAATTTAACAATTAGGAGCAGGCTTTGCCTTCTTTGTGGTTTGCCACACACCATACATGACCCCTTCACTTAAGCACTGTGGTTTAGGATCAGGATAGAAGGCATAATAATTCTGGTTTCAACTTTATTTAAATTAGGTATAGCCCTGTTGACAACAGTAGAATTTCACCTGCACAAACCAAGTGTTGGGGGCGAGAAGTCAAGGTCAGCAATCTCTGAATTCCTTCTTGAGCTGTGCAACTCTTCATCCGAAATGGGCATGAATGACATATTGTGGGTGCAGATACTGCTTAAATTCTTTCAAAGTAAATAAGTGTTGGGAGTCAAGGCTTTGTTTGCCCTTTTTGTTGTATCGCAATCTTACTAACCTGGAAGCGAAATGTCACTCACTACCAGGACTGACATTTCTTCACATGGCTTTAGTGGCATGTTCCGGTGTCCAACAGCTTTATGACAACTTGTCTATAACTGGAAACCAACCTGTCAATGCCTCAGCTGAGTGAAATACAAGCAAACAGTAGAAAGAGTGAGTATTGTTCACTTAAAATTGACTTATTTTTGGCCTTGTTACACTAGACACTGTATTAGGATGAATGAGGCATTCCCTGTACCCCCACAGCTTTCAGCTGAAGGCAGCACCACTGGTGCTCTGGTAGCTTCAGCTACTGGAGACCTCCTGATCCTGCTCTGCAGTGACTTGACGGATCCATGCAGCGCAGAATTGAAATGCTCTGCTGGGTATTCCCCCCATCCTAGCTTGTGCAACCCTCCCGAAACCACCTGGACACCCGTATTTATTTATTATCTCTCACTCGGCACTGTGGTTTGCTGACAGCACAGAATGAAGCGGAAGGATTTTGAGATCCTGCCTCAAGTCTGGCTGCTTTTCCATCAAGCAAAGGTACTGTGAGGAGAAATGTAGGTCACTTTGGCACTCTGCTTCTCCCTGGAACTGATTGCAGGCTCTGGTGCAAGTTCAAGCAGCCTTCAGGCCACTGTCCCAGCTGGAGATTGAAAAGGGCACAGTATAAAGGCAATAAAAATGGCCAGTTGGCTTTGCTGAGTGCCCTTATGAGCTGAAATGTTGCTGAAGTGCATTTTCTAGAGTGCAAAACAAGTTAATATTTGGTGGATGAAAATATTACAGGATTGATGCTGCTTCCCCATGTTTTCAGCTCGGAGCAATCTGTTTCTAAATAAGCCTGAAAGAGAAGTCACAGGTTAAAAAAAGGAAAAAAAAAAAAAGTAAGAAATTGGGTGGTGGAAAGGCTGGCAGGACTTTCACAGTGGTGCTGTGCCGGGCACAGGGCAGTATTTCAGCTCCTGCTAAGCAGATCAGAGAGATGAGGAGGAGACAGGAGTGCAGAGGTGCCCAGATCGTGTGCTGTCCAGTGAGGTATGAACACCCAGCTAGCTGGAGAGAGCTACCCGATGCTGAGGACGCTTCCCATCTCCCATTCTGGTGATATGAAATTATCTGCCTGGAATGAATTATCTGCCTGGTTTTGATTTTTCTCTTTAGCATTCATGCTATATTGTAGAGTAGTGGAGAATCCTGGAGAGTGACAAAGTGTCTTTCAAAACCCTTTCCATGGTACATGAAGGCATTCCTCCCCCTGTCCCCTCGTATTAAGCAAGGACATGCCTCTCCAGTGAATGAACAGCCTTCTAAAAATGTGCCTCCTGGCTTAAAATGCCAGGGGGATGGCAAAAGTACAGCAAAGCAGATAGGAAAAGTTTAGTCAGATTGAGATAACACAGGAGAGGGAGGGGAAAAAAAAGAAAAGCTCCTACAAAAATTGTACCTAAAATGTGAAGAAATGGTGCTTATACGAAGTGACAAGGAGCTAGTTAATGGGATCCATATCCACAAGTTACAATAATGCAGTTTTTAAATTGAGTTTTTGTGGCAGACCGGCTGAATAAAATTGCTAAGCTGTGCTTGAGTTGTGTAGCAAGTGGTGCATGCGGTGTGAAAGACAAGCTGTGGTGTGATAACAGGCTATCTCTCCAACGCACAGAGAGTCCTGTATTCTGATCAACTAGGCGGCATGCGCTGGTAAATACTGGCCCAAGCCCCTCGGTCATTCAAATTTATTGTGTTGGTTAATCATAGTGAGTTTAGTCACTCCTTCGGTCTGAATTTACTGGTTTACCTTTGGAGATGCTCCCGCGCAATTATTACCCTGTGTCCTATTAGCAAGTGATGCGGGATTACCGGGAGGCCCTGATGAGATGTAACGGCATGTGCGAGTGATTGGGCTGGGCGAGCGTGGGAGCAGCTTGTGCTGCTCTCCAGGTTTTCAGGGTCAGTTACAGGAGTGAGCGGCTCTAATCGGAGTTTTTGGCAGCGCGAGAAATGGAGCAAATTCCGCCACAGTTCACTGATCGCCTGCAATTCATTCGGAGAAGTTTAGGCTCATCATTGTCAGTGTGTCCCCACCCCACACCTCCTCCTGCTGTGGCCGAGGGGCCCTGTTACGGGCACAACCTTGCCATCAGCTGCTGGGGGGGACTCGTCCCACACTGTTTGGTGATTTTGGGGGATGTCGACAGGCAGGGATTAGGATGAGAAGAAACACATTTTTTACTGCTTGTGACTTAACCCGGGCTTTGAACCCTGGGACTCTTTCTGGGGCTTACGTTGCTGGCAGCCCTTGCGGTTTTATCGTAGGTCTCACAGCGATGAACGCTTTTTGGATTAAGGCTTAGCTTTTGTCGGCAAATGTTCGACTTTCTTTCTAAAAAAGGAAAAAATTTTAGCTCACCTGATGGTAGAGAGAAGCTTGAAAACTCAACTCACTGAAAGGACCCCCTCTGTATTATTTTGCTCACATCTTGCAATTTTTACCTGATATCTATTGGGGGGTGGGGGGTGGAAGGAGCCTAGGTCTTGATTTGTTGAATGTTTGGAGCTGCCAGTGTTGCTTTTTATATAGCACTGCAAGATTGCAGGGCCCAGGTTTTTAGAAGTACAATAGCTCTTAACTCTCATTGAAATCAACGGGTGTGTAAGCTCCCAAATACCTTTTAAAGTTTGATCTCCAACTTTGTGCTAGCTTGTACCTTCACAGTCCAGGTTATCATTTCTTTGAAAGCAGTGTAGGGGTCAGATTCTTTTGGAAGGAAGAAAAGTTTCTAAAATCCCTGAAAGAACTTAGAATTACCTATGTTGTCTGTTCTGCAGGCTCCCCTGAAATGGAAGTAAGTTAGAGAAAAAACATAAGCTGCAGCTTTTTATTTTTGAATTGCAGTCACAACCACAGCAATTTACTGGGTCCAGCTTGCTATTTTTGCCTGTGATTTTGGGAGAAATAAACTCCTTTTAAGATGTAATTTCCAGAGTACTCATTGTAGAAGAACATATCTGCAATCACACTGGCTCTGGAAACACTAGGAAATATCGGGGAGTCAAGGTTACGCGTTCTCTTTGGTTCTAGTCAACTGGGAACACAGCGTTACAGTTTGTCACATGCTTACCAAGTTGTTATTTTTTTATTTTGTCTATAGTAACTTAAAACAACAAGCATTAGTATTGGAGTTGAAATTTTTTCAATGCTCGCTTCTTGCTTTTTAAAAACAGAAAGAACATAAGGACTACAGAGTGGCTTACAGGGTCAAATCAAAGGTGCCTTTAGCCCAGTAGCCCGTCTCTGATGGTGGAGTGGCCAATAACTAGGTAGCTTGGAGAGGGCATAAGAACAGGACAAATGAACGGGGATCCTTCACTCAACCTCCCACTTTGTGACTGAGGGACCTCCTGAGCCGGAGGTGGTCTCTTTCTAATGTCTCTGCGATGGTGCTTAGCAATGTCTTTATTTAAAATCCAAGTAATCATTTGCCTGCTTGGACTTGAAATGATTTTTGAGGCATATTTCTATTGAAGGCCAGGGGCCCATTGGCTAGCCCAGAATATATTTCTAAGTGTGAGTCACCACAGGCAGCATATCTAACTGCTCTCAGAAACATGAACTTCTGTCAGCTGCCTTCATTATAGTATTACACTTGAGGGGAGAAAGTGAGATGAAGAAATTAAACCCCACAGCCAATTAATGAAACAGAAGGGGCAGACGTGGATTTATAGCCGGATTTTCCAAAGCACTCAGTATCTGACAGCTCTCCCTGGAAGGTGATCGCTGGAGTTTCTGAGCAGCTCAGGGCCCGATCGGTGAATCCTGCTTGAAAATCTGCCTCCACCTGTGCGGGCTTCCTGAGCCTCGGGAGGTCTGCAACCTCAGGAGCCCTGGCAAGGGCACTTTCTTGCCCAGCCACGTCTCCTCCTCCCACAAGTCTGTTCTCCGCTCGTGGACCTGCTGAGGCACTTGTGTGCCAGCAGGACCATCCACAAAGCACGGGAGCAACTTGGGGTATTTTGGGGTGACAGAATGAGGCCTGAAATAAAGTGTTTGTGAACACTCGAACAACCCGTAGGCCAGCAGGAGGTCGGGCTGCAAATGCGTGTGTGGCAAATGTAGAGGAAACCCTTGCTAAACCGTCACTTGACCCACAAATCCCTTTAGCCGGGCTTCTCTCCAGCTGTGCAGGTGGGGTGCGCCTCCTCCCTCCTCTTCCCGCGCCCAGGATCAGCTGGCTGGGGCAGGAGCAGGAGAGGGTTTGGCTGGGTCATCCAAGGGTATCGGCGAGCGTGGCCGAGTGGGGTTGGCGCATTGTAATTTACGGCTGCCGTAGATCAGCAGCAAATTGCCATCCCCAGGAGCAAAGGGGAGGCAGAGATGTGATGCTTTGCCGACGCCGAGGAGGCAGAGTTATCCGCGGCGCTCGGGGCAAAGATGCAATCTGGCTCTCCATTGTTAGTGCTGGGGTTTTCGCATGGCGTCATTAATGCGCGCATAAATGTTCACAGCACACCCACGATTTGCAGGGACTTTTTGCATTCAAAGTTCAGATGAAGAAAAATTGATCAGTAGGCAGAAAGCGGGCTCTTGGGCTATAGGTACAATTTTATTTTCAAGTAGCTGCAAATATGAAATTATTCAACTCGTTAATGGGCTGTGCATCTTTATGAGAATGAGCATATGGCTACAAAAATCTTTTTCTCCCTTCTTCTGCCTGCCCCCTCCCCCCCAGCTGATAATCAGTCTGTGTTTAGACCTGGAAATTCAATGCACCATAAAAACTATCAGAATCTTCCTGGGTTTGTGAAGCATAAAATTCTTCGTATTATCAAGCTCATTATCTCATTATGTCAATTTAATAAAGATTAGAAATGCTTTTGGTCTGGTTCAAAAATTTTAAGTGAGAAATTTCTAAATGAAAACTAGAAAAGTTTTTTCCTTTGTACAAATGCTTGTGGCAGGACCAACTGATTGAAAGATTTATGATAGAAAATAGGGACAAAATTTCAGAGATATTTTTATGAAATGTTCCTGTTTTTCCAACCAATTCTTTACACATTACAGAAAGCAAAGTGTGGTAACTGTGTGCTCTGTAATGACATACACAACACATGGAACCCCAAACAAGTATATGCAAACACATGATTAGAAAAGCAGATTGTTACCCAAATCAATCCCAAAGCAGATTTTTAACTGCATCACTTACACAAAAGCATATTTCCTGAAACTTTCTTTAGCTACCGCTTAATTGCACAGGTTGCAATGTAGTCTTAGGGCTGAGCTGTTTCTAGCTTTGCAGGCAAATAAAGAGAACCCCTCTTTACCCCCTAGGACCTTGGTTTGGGAAGACATGCCTATGGGTGGCTGCTATGAGTGCAGGATTTCTCTCTCCAAGCTGGTGGGGAGAGAGGAGGGAGGGATGCGCAGAGCCCCCTCACGTGCGACTTCCCGCAGCTGAGCCCGCACGTGGGGAGGAATAATGCACTGCCCCTATTCGTAGCGCAGAGGGACCCAGTGCAAGGCTATGCTGGAAAAACCCAGCTGGATTTTGCTGCAGGCAGAGATTCGCCAGGGACTGGGGGGTGGCAGAGGCTCTCCTCGGGCATCACCATGCAAAGCTGCCTTGGTCCTGGAGCGCAGACGAGTGGCTGTGGCTTTGCAGGGGAGGAAGGGCTGAAGCCTTTGTGCTCATCCGCCCCTGTTCGGTACCAGCTTTCAGCTGGTGCTCGCCAGCCTCCCCCTCTCCTGCAAATGCCTTCTCACACCCTCCCCAGGAAGTGACTTGGATGTTGGTCTTTTTACCAGCAAATGCTCCTTGGAGATATGCGGGGATAAAGGCAAACTTTGCCCTCTGTCCCCTCTCAGCTAGAGAAGGGAAGAGAGAAAATTGCATGCTTAGCCTAGTTGTGCTTTTTCTTTCTGATTTCTGACCTTTAGGCAAGAACTAAACTGCCTATGGCAGAGACAGTGAGGTTTTATACATGGCAATAACTGATATGTGAAGAAGTCCCATTCTTCAGGGGGAAAATGCACGCAGTCTGTCTCATCAGGGAGCTGAAGTGCTCCAAAATATTTTGATTTACCCAAAAGGGGGCTAACAAAGGGCAAAACATTGTAGCATAATTATTAAAAGGGAGCAATAACATTGCTGCTTGTTTTTCTGCTCTGGAAACAGAGCTGAAATGATCTGTCTTCACTTGATGAACTCTTAAGTGGTCAAAAGGTCAGTAATGAATGTCACTGAAATGTTTCTGCTTGGACTCCCCCTACTCATGTAATGGCTTTTATTTAACTAAGTCAGGGAGGTCAAAAGAGTAGAAATTAACCCTGCTTGCCCTGGACTGTCATTGGTATATCAGGTTCTTCTAAACCCAAATGTTCTGCTATTTGTGTAGCTAACTAGTCAAGGGGTGGTCGGAGGAGAATCGCAGTGTTGGTGCTGTCACAGCTACCTTACTGGGTCCCTGGAGATTCACGGCACCCTTGTGCCTCTTCGCTGCGAGAGAGTGCCCAGAAAAGCAGGGAAAAGACATTCAATATCTTCTCTCTTAAGGGTGACATATGACTTAAAGCTGCATGGACATTTTGCCTAATAAAGGAACCCCATATCTTCTGAAGACTCATAAAAAGTGATAAATACCAATATTTCTGTCATTAAATGATATCATAACCGGAGCTAAATCACCACCTGCAATGAGTAAATTAAATATTGACTATTTCATTGACTGTTAGATTTAATTTGAAGCAATCATGCAGGAGCTATAATGGCGCAGAAGATGAGTGACTATTTAATCTTGGCTGTCATCCCCTTTAAGTGTTGAATAATGAGAAAAATATGCACTTGACAGAGTAAGGGAGTTGACTTCATCTTGGGTTTCTGTGTCAGGACTTCCACTTCATAAATTTGTAACAAAGCTGTTAGGAGCAGCTGTTGTGGCAGTGTTCATCTCCCTTTTAGCATGGGCAGGATTTGGTAACCTCAGGACTCTGTCTGCAGGAGCTCCAGCTTGACTCCATTTCCGGCAGAATTGTCTGTCTGAGCTAGCAAAGGGAATCGGCTCTGTTTGAGCCTCTGTGCTTTGCCGTGCTGGACAGCTGTGCCCAGGGGCCAGATCTCTCGCTCATTAGCCACATTGCCCTCTGCAAGCTTATGCTAGAAAGTAGTGTGTCTCGCTGTGTTTTGCATGTCATAGTGTTATGCATACATATAGTGGCTTCTCCTCTTTTTTATTTTCTTTGGAAATGCTTTCTGCTTACTACTATGCTTACTCTGTTAAAATCCACTCTTTAGCAGAAAGCTTTGTTACTTCTTGGGAACTACTGGTCCAATGGGGTGCTGAGTGCTGTCATCTCCCATTAAAATCAGTGACATTTGAGGTGCTCGGCACTGCTCAGGATCCAAACTAAGTCATGTACATCTCCATTGCTCATGGCATTTTCCAGTGATTGCTCTCCCCGAAGTGTCAGGTTTCTAAGGGCCAGCACCCTTCACAAAGTGCATTCTTTACCAGGAATAGCAAATTGATCTCTCATTCCATGTTTAAAACCCACAGATCAGATAGAACTTAAATCATTCTTTTCAATTGAGCTTACTCTTCATAATCTTCTCACTCTTCTGATTTGCACTGGATATTTCTGGAGCCTGGAACAAGCAAAGGCTCTTGTTTGCACAATGCTGACATTTTTCTCCCTTGCATTCACCTTTCTGTGTGAAATAGAGGGTCTCTCAGCAGTGCATTCAAGCCAGGAGCTCCCTGCAGGAGAACACCACTGTTACTATGTATGATGAAGAAATCTGTACTGGGATGATTAAATTTAAAAAGCAGCTGTCATGTACAGGCAAGCATTGAAAAACTATTAAAATGGTTCTGTTTGCCTTTAGTGCCTTCTGGGTTTTTGATTTTGCTGCATTATTGCTTATTTAATTGTGGGTTTTTTTCAAATAAATAAGTCTTCAGCCCTAGGTGCTGGTCTTCAGCTCCTGGCCTCTCTTTCTATGCATCTGTAGCATCACAGTCTTTAGCTACACAGAAAAGATTGGGATGAATTTAACACAGTAAATGAGGTCCCTTTGCTAAACAACTTGTGATCTGACTTGGAATGAAATTACAGGCAGTCTGTATTGCTGTATACGAAGCAGAGGCTTTTAAAATGTAACCATTAGGCACATAGTTTGTTTGGGATGTGCTCCCCATCTATGAGAAATGATGGTAAAAGTAAAGGTAGGGATCTCTCTCCTGGGAGGACAAGAGATCTCTGGATTTGGCATAGGCTTCAAATTGGCAGCTGACATGAGAGCGGAGTTAGGCCTGGATTGTTCCAATTTGAAGAGGAGTAGCAGCGGTCCCAGGCTTTCCATTTCCAAGCGTTAGGTGTGGAGAAGTGGGCTGACATTAGCACTTCTCTGCAGTGCTGTTTCAAGGGGAGGAAGAGCTGCGAGATGAGAGATGTGGTGCAAACACAGGGTTGCGTTTTGGTGTGTGACTGTGGCCACCGTTGACCCAGGATCCCTCAGCTCCCACCACAGCCTGTGAACTTAGTCTGTTGGCAGAGGTGCTAAAACAAGTTTGTCCTTCTGGACAATACCTGCCCTGCCTGGCTTTGCTTGCCCTGATGGGTTATAAAGTAAGGAATGCAGATCCAAGATCTTCTCATCATAGTCATCTGTGCCGTGTACTTTCTGTGAAGATGCTCCTGGCAAATGTTTAATAAGCCTTGAGGGAAAAAAAGATAAAAAAGCCACTAGGTAATTTGCTAATTAAATAAATTCTGTTTGCAAAGGTAGATATTAGAGATGACAGCTAAAATTTAAATGGAACTTGATGATGACTACAGGAATAAAATAGAAAGACAGAAAGCTCCTTAGTGTAAGTGTTAGGGATAATTATTTTATGTGTCCAGGGCACAATGGGTCAGATTTTTTTAGTTTTTCCACCCAAAATTCAGCAGCTCTAAGTGAATCTTCTGCATTTTGGACATTTTTGGAATTTGACCACAATTGCAAAGTTTAAATTTCTTTTTAAGATGATAATCAAGCTAATATAGAGGAACTGGCAAATTTGAAAAGTGAGTGGCTGCAGAACTAATATACAAACCATACTTGTGATAATCTGGAATATGTCTTTCATTCTTAGAGCAGGTTATTAAACAATGTGATGCAATTTGAAGAGCACCTCTCCTGTGACTTCATGGTGCCTGGAGATTAAAATATCTAGCATTATAGCAATGTAGCTAATAGCTGACAAAAAAAAGTATGACCCTGCCAACTATTTGTTTCCAGTGTAAGTAAAGGTTGTGCAGGCACTGATTTGTGGCAGCAAATTGCAAGTCTGCAGAATTTTACAAGCTGGCACTGGGGGTTCACTTTTACAGATCCATTCTTGAAGGCAGATAAAAAAGTCCCCTTGCTTTAGTAAGAAGGCTTGGGCCTTCTGCTTGCTGCAGTTTATATATCTGCTGGTGGCTACAGGTTAACTAAAACAGTTGTGTTCTTTAGAGGCAATTTTACCCAAAGTTCCCTTTCTACCTGGTGGCTCTTAACATGTGAGCGACAGAAAAAATGTGCATAGTCAATGACTTGTATATCTTTGCCTTTTCTTTTTCCCTTTTCCTTTCATGATTGCTGAACTTCCCCGATCCTCCTGGGATCGAAATGTTGGAGCTGACCTTTGCATGCTCAAGTCACAGGGAAGCCATAAGAGCTTTGCACGAAGCTCAGCAACATCATTAAGTTTAAAGAGTCGTGACTCTACAGTGAAAGCCCTGCTGAAGACCCAGCGATGTTGATATAACTGATAATACGTGGGGAGGTTTAATACCTTGCTGCTTGCCTTACTCTTAAATACATTACAGTTTAATCCTCATGTTTATTGTAAAACAGCCAAATCCCTAATCCTCTGCTTGTGACATCATAATCTCAGCGCTGTAAGCAATTGTGATATCACAATGTACTGCTGTGTGAAGTCAACAGTCAGTGGTTTTGTCCGGATGAACATATATATTTTTCAAAAGTTTTGTTTGCCTCAGTTAAGGCAACTTAATGATACTTGTTTCCATGTGTCTTTAATACAAGACTCAAATCCACCCCTCAGTTCTGATTTAAGATACAGTTGAGGGCTGACAATGGACTGATGTAGTAGGTTGGCTTTGGTGCTGGCCTCCTGTGCAGGGGGAATTTTACTCCCTGAGAATTTGCTTAAATGTCAATTGAGAAAGAAGCACCAGTATCAACAGTTGTGGGAAATGACCTCAGTCACTGGAAGATTTATCATGGAAGATTTACGTGATCACTGAGTAAAGATTTCAGAATTTGGTCCTCTGTCTTGCCCAGAAAAGAGCTTTGGTACGGGAAAAGTATTGATGAACAAAATTACTCATGAGTGAGAAGAGTCTTCTCTGGATTACATTGCTCAAATTGTTCGGCAGTTCGCAGAGGGAAGGCCTATTCCATTTGAGAAACATTGCCTCCAGAAAACATTCAGGGTTTTTAATTGCATTAAATGAAATACACTATGGCTGGGTTATATTTCAAGACAGCTGATTAATTAATAAATTAGATCGGCTAAAAGGAAATGAAAGTGAACAGGAAAAAAGCATTAAAAATGTGAACTTATCATACAATTAGAACACAATGATATACATTTCCTGTCTTAATTTACATAAAGTGAGAATGGTAAGTTGCATCATTAGCCTGAAATATGTGGTTTGCTGAAAGTGATAACAATCACTTCGATACCTGGGTGCAGCTAGTTTTAAATGACCACAGTCGATAAACAGAAGAACACCTGGGAGTATGTGAGATGCTCAAGACAGAGTGCTCCTGTGGTGAGCTCAGGCAAGGCTCCAGTTTCTGCTCTTCAGCGGGCAAAGACTTCTTTCTGACTGAGATATGATTACAGGATAAGGTATTTAAGTATCTGAACATTGCCTTTAAGACTGAAAGGCTTTCTAAAAATCATGCTGCTTCTCAGCATTCCCCATACCTTATTGGACCACCTACCATTATCAGCCCTGAACATTCTGAGGGCATCAGCAGATACTGCTGCTACCGGACATCTGGTTGTTTGAAAACAACTTTAAACTTTATGATTTCTGGAACAGCTGTGGATGGCTGGAACAACCAATGAATCATGAGTTTGGGCCAACCCTTTGTGAATTAGTGCTAGAACTCAATCACAAGTTATTGAGCAGATGTGGAAGTACTCAGTGGACTTGACGCCTGCTTAGGTTGAAGGCAACACTAAATGATCCTTGCTGACATTGAAATCTTTGAACTACAGACCCTTTTCTCACTTGTGAATTCTTACAACTATACTGTGCAGGAGAGAAGAGATTTTTTAATGTTTCCAGTGGTAGGGTGGACAGTTACTATGGTTATGTGTTTGGTAGGAGCTCTGGTATCATACAAATGGCAACCAAGAAGAGATGGGCTAGGACTAAACACACAAAACAGTCTTTGAAAAAAGAAGCTAGAAATTACAGTCTAATTTTTAAAAAGGCTGAGTTTGTACTGCCAACGAATGGACGACTTCATATTGGCAGCCTTCCCTTAAATGGTTCTTTTAGAAATTCTGCCTTTATTTTTGTTAAAGAATAAAGAAAAAACAGTTTATCTTCAGGGTAAAGGTGAAAGCAGCTCTCGGTGCTTTCTGAACATTTTAAAGGTAACGTATAATAAGACACTCCTTAAGAATGATGTTTTGTGTGAAATGCTGAAAATGCCAGGGATTATCAAATTCCACAGAATGCATCCTATCAAGGAAAAACACTGCTATATTCTCAGGAGACCTATTTAAAGAGATTAATATTCCAACTCCTTTCAGACATTCCCAGCAGGAAGTAATAACTTTAGACCTAAGTAGGTTTAAAATTTTAGCTGTGGCTGTTGAAGCTGTTTTAAGGAAACATGCTTATCTGTAAACAGATAAAATCGAGGACAGACTGCTCTTCAATAACACATTATATATCCAAAGATCCTAATTTAAAATAGTGAACCACAGCCTGAGCTAGTGTAAATTGATGTAATTCCTTTTGAGCGAGTGGAATTATGCTGATTAGCACCATCTGAAGATTCATCTTCCTGTTTCTCAGAATGAACGGATTTTTTTAAAGTCTGTAACAGTTCTTTGCATTTTGATAATCAGCTGGATATGAATCTCAAACAACAAATGTGCATTGATTCAGAATCGGGAGTAAAGCTGCTAGTGGCAAGAAAAAAAGCGTAAGACTCAGGTACACCAGAGAGAGAAAGGAAAAATGGATAATGACACTATTTGATTTTTGTTGCTGTTGTTTTCAATCTTGTCTTGATAGCAGCCGTTTGGAATCAGAAACACTGAACTCGTTACTTTAATTTCGTTTTCGTATCCTCACACAGGGTATTTTATTTTGTGCAGTGTGTTTGAACACTGCAAACCTTTTTGTGATTTAAAAAAAATCATTTCTGCACATTAAATATTTTTACCCAAATGGTCAATTTTATAAGCTGATCCAAAAATGGAAGGTCTTCATTAGTAATCAAAACTTTTTGAACAGTTCCCGAGATGGAAAGACTACCTGTTCTGTTGGAAGCCTGGGTTGGAAATAATACCAGTTTTATCGGAGTAGCATCTAGAGATGCTCCACATGAGACACCACATCCATAGGCCATGGAAATGCAGTTGTAACAGGATGAGTTGCAGTGATTTAGAAACGTTACTGCTTTGGAGTGGTCCTTCATCAACCCAGAGCTGGAAGTACTGACATCTATGAAATGGTTAGGTTGTGTGAAGGCATCTCAGCCTCCTCAGTATGAAGTCCAAAAATTTTGTTTCAACTGATGATGAAAATAATTGGTTTTGATCCAAGACTAGACCTTGCCTTGAAACAATCAGTGGACATACTTACGTACCTTTTGTTCACAAACTCTGCTGAAGGACTGGCACTCCTGGGAGAGGACAGATGAGGGCAATGCGGTATTAGACAGCTATAGCGGGAGTCACCAGACCCTGCTCAAACCAATTTCTGACCTGAAGATTTAGATGAGGCCCACAAAAGGTGAGGAAAAGGGAATTGCATCATCCCCATTTTACACAAGGGAAACTAAAGCAGAGAGGTGTATTTTAGATTCCAAAAAAGTGGTAGCACTTAATCCAGATTTCTCATTAGAGCTCTGCCCACCAAACCTTTAATTAAGATAGACTTTTCATCTCAATTTGAATCATCATTTGCTGATTGCATTAGCTAGACAGCAATAAAGTTGCTATTCTATCTCTGTGTAATAGTGAGAATGAAATGATAGTGGGTGATTGCTAAACTGATGATTTTTGAAGCACAGAAAATGTTTCCATAGGTGTGAACGAGAAGTGAGCAGACAACACAACTGAATCCTGAAGCTCAGATCAAAATCTGAAACACTGCTCCTATCACCAAACACTTTTTCTTTGTTTTGGGAGAGGTAGTTACCAGAATGGTGACAAGTCACGAGCGTAAAAGTCTAAAATCCTGTGTGCTGTGTAGTTGTCATGATAAATGATGCCTCAGGGTAGAAATGCAAATAGAGATGCTTGAAGTACAGTTGCTTGTGGATTAGATATTCAGGACCTGCTCCTCAGCTCTGGCATACTGGAGTAAACTGATATGACACGCAATTAAAAGCAGTAGAATTACACCGGCATAAAAGTGGTGCATGGGGTTGGTGAACTGGCGCCTGACGCTCTTAGGAGGGCTGCAGGTGGCTAAGGTAAGGCCAGGGCCTGCAAAATGCTGAGGATTTTAAATAAAGCATCATGCTCCTTTTGTTTTCATTGACTTTAATGGGGAATGAGGATACCATGGCAGGAGGCTTGATCTGTGTTTATCTGCAGGCCTTACTTATGCCTGCCTTATGCTTAAGGGCCTGATCCTGCTGTCCCTATGGGCATTCCCAGAGGCATCAGTGCAACAACTGTCATGTGAAAGGGCTGCAGGATCAGCCTCCCTCTCCTTCATTCTCTAGTTGCTAATTTTTTTAAATATGCTGGAGGAAAAATAATGTGACTAATTAATTATGCTTTTTTTTCTTGATGCTCTTTAAATGTAAGGTCAGATTTGTAATGATGAGAATTTCCATTGAGAATTACTCACGAAAAACCCCACCAAATGTTTTTTTCCCTGCTACAAGAAATTCCTCACAGAAGAAACATTAGCAACAATTAAAACATTTAAAAAGTTAATAAAGAGTAAAGTGGGAAAAGGAAAGCCACATCCATCTATTGAAGCACTGGGAAAGAATCATTCTTACAATATCTTCCACAGAGGTGTTTAATATTAATGTAATTAAAAGTGGGATTTTTGCAGCGGTTCAGTCCACGAAGGCCGTTTGCTGAGATTTGCAGCTTTTACTTCCCTTTGCACTTTTTAGCCTTCCTCTGCCTGGAGGACAGGTTTTTCAAACCAGGCAGCGCTGGAGTAAAGGAAGGAAAGGGAAAGAGGGAAGGTGTAGGGGGAAGAAGGCAGGCTGTGGGTTCCTCCCCTCTCTCCTACTTAGTAACTGGAGGAAGAGGCAGAGAAAGGAGCAGCTGGTGGGTTATACGAATGGTTTTCAGGAGGGGTCACCCAAGGGGACGCATACACCCGTGCTTGCAAAATGGCAGCCTGCAAAGAGCTTTTCCAAACCCGTGCTGGCAGATGGACCCGCACTCTCAATTACCAAAGGCAGCTGCAACGCTGAGCAGCAAAGCCGTGAGCGCTCGTCGTTAAGGAATTGCACTTCGGTCATAATCAAATGGAAAAGTCCTTTAAATGCCTGTGTCCACTTGCCCCCATGCAGATGGGGCTCGGAGTTTTGTGTCTGTTGTAGGGAACTACTTAGAGGGCCATTGGATTTAACAGTGCAAAATGCCAGCCCTCCCCCCATAGGGAGGTTCAACTGCTTCCTTAAAAAATTCATGGGGAGCATGGATTTCCATCTGACTTGGGAGAGGTTCTTCTGGAGTACGATGGACTGAAACTCTTGCTGAACTTTAACTGTGAAACTTCTCATGAGGATGGTCTGTGGCCTATTTCCACACCCCTGGGGCCGAGTGTGGTGCCTGGGAGTGATTTGTAGCTCAGATAGGGACAGCTTTTGCCTTGAGGCAAGTTGAGTGCACGTTGCCTGTGCAGTCATACCAAACTTGGTTGTGTATCCATCAGCTCCTTCTTATAACTGAATTCAGCACAAGCAATCCTACCTGTTTGCAGGTCATCAACATCTTTTGCTTACAGTTAAGTTCTGTAGCAGTTGGCACCTTGTAATATGAAAACAGTATTTCTTTCATTTATTGCTAATGCTGGCACCTATGTTTCAGACCGCTGTGTAGGTAGGATCAGTTTGTTATTGTTTTGGCTTTTTTTTGATCAAAGTTGACATTTCTCCACCCATTCAGTAGCTCTCAGGAGGTTTGCCATCACAGCCAGGAGAGCCGATGGCTGTGCCAGCCTACCTGGGAAGCTCAGAGCTGAGCCAGGTTAAGGAAGTTTTCTCTTTGGCTTTGAGGAAAGCGTTCATTTTGCAAGGGACAGTATCTCTCTGTAACCCTGTGTTTGGAAAGCCTCAGATTAAGGCTGGAATTTGGAACAAGGATGTTTTTGCTTTGGAGGGAACTCTTAAAAGTTTTTCATTTGTCCTTCACATCATTTTGCTTCTTTATTCTTCCTGGTGATACAATATCTGTGTTGTATGTCCCTGACTTTTGGATTGTTCCAGTTGCTTTGAAAGCCACCTGGACCAAGACTGGCCTGTGTGCGCTGAGAGGGACCCTACGCACTCCTCCCAACTAGCCCCCTAGAGCTGGGAATTGATTCTTGCCCTCAGTCAAGTGAGAAAACAATGATTGTAAAATGGCAGCAATACTTAGTTGTGAAATATATGTCACTGAAATATTCTGCCTACCTGGAAATAATCTTGCCCCTCTCATGAAAACATGATGAAAGAGATTAAATGTGAGCCACCTTGATTTGACGACATGCGAAGCGTGTCTCTCTCATGCTGCTGAATTCCACAGGCCAAACATAATTTTGTGTTTATAGATCAAAATGTAGGTGGCCACCAATTTTTCTCTAGTAGGACAAAGAGAGGGAGGCAAGAAGAGTAAATAATCATGGTACTTAGCATTGATAGTGCAGCTCTTTTCATCTTCAAAGTGCTTTGCAAACATTAAGTAATTAATCAGATTCTGAACAGCTTCTCGAAAGGCAGTGAGACGGCCAAGTGTGGTAAGCAGCCAAGACACATGGCAGCGACACAGCCCACAGCTCGTCACATTGGTGCTGGGAGGGACACCTGAGCGCAGGGCACAGCTGTGGGACCTGCCTTGTGCTCGAAGGACTCTTGTTAAAGATAAGGCGCGCATGGAAAGGAGTGATGGGAAGGAGAGGGGCAATATCATGAATTATGTGAGCAACCCTTCATGTCTAAGACCCTCTTATAGCTTGTTAAGAAATCCTTGCTTTTTCTAAATGCAGCAATCAAAAAAGTACCTTTGAGAGATGCAGGCATCCTGAGCAAGGACAAAGACCTTCTTGTATTGATGAACGTGAAAGGCGTAAGATATTGCGTGTTACCATACATGCACAGGAGTCATGTCTGCCTCTCTCCCCAGGACATACAGCCACAGTCTAATCTCTCCATGAAAAGACCCATCTGTCCAGGCCATTCAAGTGACATTTACACTTCAATGGCCTGTGATCATCACTGGTTAGTTGCTTCCTGTATATTATAGAGAAAGAGGTACAAAATTAGTTTTTTCTGCAGTCACTTCCAATTGCCCCGTGTGAAATGATTTTAAGGCCCGTGAAACATGAAGTAGTGTTTCCCCAGTATGTCTTCTTTCCCTTAGATGACATCGTGATTACATCCTTGCTACCAAAATAAAATAGAAGGGATTTTTTAATCGGGCTATTTTCTAATATCCCCTAGATCAAAAGGCATTTGACCTGTCTTCAGACTCAGGTCACTGTTTCTGACAGGACTGCCCTCGCATCAGGATATTAACTTGTGCCTTTGGCTTTGGAAGACTGTAGGTGTTCAAAAATTGGTCAGTTTACATACATCTTCGACCACTATTCAGGTTTCTTTAGAAGACTGTGTATGATTAAAATGGAAGGGGAATCATCTGAATCTTTTATTGCCAAAGCATTAACTAATCTGTAGGTTTTATATTTGAAACAAAGGACTCACTTCTTAACACATTTCTTTTGAAATAAATAAGCATGAAATTCTTCAGGCATTAGTTTATCAAAAACCTGAAATGAAGGAAAAAAAATAAGGCCACAAATGAAAAGTGAAGTTTTATTTTCATCCTTGTTGCAGTAAAAAATTAACAATAATCACATTAGCCCCAAGATGTTTAAATATATTTACATTTTAACTCTTTGGCACTATGGATATAATGTAACAAAGTGTAACTTTTAGTTACTAATGATACATAGATGCCTTGAGAAAAGCATCAGGTAAACAAAATGTTTGTTAGTTTTATTCTGGCACAAGTGCTGTTCATTAACAAATTAAGTTAAAACTTTGTTCTAACTAATTCATTTTTTAGTTCCTGGGACCAGTAATACTGACAGTTAACGTTACATTTTGCAGTTTGTGCTGGTCTCTGTAGCCTGGCCTACACACAAATAGTACTGGGTGAAATAAATTGGTTAGTAAATCAATTTAATAAAATCATTGCAACCCCCTTGTGTGGACATTCTTAAAACTGAATTAAGCTAACATGATATTAGCCATTCTTAAACCAATTTATGTGTCCTCGCTTGGGAGCTGCTCCAATTTAACTAAATTGATTTAGAAACCGATTTAGTTAAATCGGTGTAATTTCTGTGTGCGTAGACCAGACCTTAGATTCATCATAAATTACTCAAAGTATCATTTTATTTAATCAGAATGCATTATCAAATGTTCATGGTCAAGAAAATAAACCAGAAGCAGAGGCAAGAATTATAGGTGAGAAGTCTTAAAAAAAAGAGATGATTGGGTC
Organism: Apteryx mantelli; assembly: GCF_036417845.1. Classification (NCBI taxonomy): domain Eukaryota; kingdom Metazoa; phylum Chordata; class Aves; order Apterygiformes; family Apterygidae; genus Apteryx; species Apteryx mantelli. The sequence continues at coordinate 143,625,281 of NC_089978.1, forward strand.
AAAAGACAGTGAACCAGACAGTGGCAGGTGTAAACTGGTGTTTCGGTGAAGCTTTACTGATCTGTTCAAGGTTGAGGACCTAGCTAGGAGCCCCAGCAAGGACAAAATATCCTTAAATGGTCATAACATGCTTCTGTGGTCTGACAGTCCATCTGATTTGGGGTGAATCTCATCCAATAAAGGCAGGTTTCTGGGTCTTGTACCCTTAGTCTGTCGTGGCTGCAGATGTGTCTATCATCTTGCCAGTGGGTGCAAAGAACAAGTACAAGAGGTCTGTGTTCCTTGTGCTTGGCTTTCGCGGTGCTTATGGCAAGATATCCTGAAGGGGAAGTGGGTCTTTAGACCTTCAGAAATTCAGCATTCAAATAAAATCTCATTACACAAGCAATCTGGCAGCACTGTTTTACATCAGTAACCAAAGAAGAGCAGGGTCAGGCATCTATTGTTGGGTAGCCTTCACTCAAAAGTAGAAATTATACGCTGGCCTGTGAAAGCCTCCTTTCCAAACCTTAATGTGATAGGAAGATGAATACCTTGCCAGACACTTCATGGCATTCTCTCAGTTGTTTCTAGATAAAGGAAGGTATTGATCCATATTTTCTTTGATAAGAAAAAATGTGACTCTGCATGCCACTAGTCTGAAACAGAAGTCATTAATATTTTGCTCATGAAAATGATGCAATTAGTGCAATGAAAGTAGCCGCGTCTTTCTGTCACTGAGAAAAATAGTTTACAAATGACAGTGTTATTTTTACTAATTTCTTTAGGGAGCAATGTTTCTAGTTTTACCACAAATGGACCTGGCTGCAATTGGATGATCAACATTTATGAGTACAGTCAATCAGAGCAATGGAAGTTATCAATGGCAGGCTGGATTTTTTTTGCTGAAAAAAAAGCAGTGTGTTCGGAAATAGTGTTTCCAATAGATCCATATTTGCCAAAGCCCTTGTCCTTTGAGAACGTGTACAAAATCCCACCTGTCAGTGCTGCTATCGCTGAGCTTTACCACTGCTTTCAGCATGTGAGGCCTTCAGTTTATTGTAATACTCAGAACAGGGCTTACATGGAGAAAAAAATGCAGGTTTTGTGGTGTACATCTGAGGCCAGTGCAATATATTCCTAATGGGTTTGCCTAGAGGTAAGTATCTTTACTAATTGAGCTATGAATTGATTTCCTATTGCTGCTCATTGGAGACCACAAGAGCCAGGAGCGTGGCTCCTAATTTCATATGGTCTTCTAGAGAACACAACTAGCTGGTAGCTACTCCTCCTTTTTTCATTAGAAACAAAAAACAAACCCCAAAGCAGTACCGGGACTCCCCTGCAACATTATGCTGCTTGGCAGGAGAACTTACAGATACACAGAAACTGTTAGGAGCTTGCCCTCAAAAGTAGCTTGTAACCATGATTTTTTTCATGAAAGCTAAGTATTTCTTGTGTAGAAAGGCTGGACAATTAGTAAGTTTATCTTTCAGATCTTGCAGAGGTTTACTTTTGTCTCTTAATTGGAACAAGGAGTTCTCTTTTTTTTTTCTCCATCAGGAGGAAAGGCTTTCTTTTTAAGAAAGAACTAATTTAGCATAAAACGTATTTAGTGTTAGGGCTTAATAGAATGAGGAGATCATCATCTAACACAATAATATCTTAGGCTAGTTAGAAAAATTGTCAGAACATGAAGTAAGCACTGGTATTGCAAAATCCCAGCAGAGCACATCTAACATGAAAAGCTGACTAATAAAATTTCCAGTTTGGTTAATAATTTTTCAAAGCATTAACAGTGCAGCTAGTGTGTGGAGTCTTCCACCTTTAGCACTGTGAATTATTGGAATTCTGAAAACACATTGTAAATAAGTTATAAATGTGAGTGTGTTCACAAGGATCTTTATGTTTCCTTTCATTACAATGAAAAATTTCACATAATTAAGAACCTGACTTCTACTGCCAAGGAGAAATAATGGTTAAAGGTGGTATGAAAAATGATGCTGAGTGTGTAAACATGGAAACATACTTTGAGATAAATCTTGCTTCCAAATCTATCCCTGTCAGCTACCATGTGAATTCATATTGCGCGGCAAACATATATAGAACGCGGCATCCGTCTCTCTGAAAAGCAGTGCGTATAACGTACAAGCCAAACCAAACCTCATTAGCTATTATAATTCCTTCTGAAGGTATGTAGTTCACAGTGTCTTAGTAAAGTGCATTAGCTGTCAGGCTTTTTAAATGCCTCATAATAAAAGTGCCAGCTGCCGACGAACTAGCCTTCTCTCCTCCCCCTCCCCGGGCACACAGGTTTTATGGCTGCTAACGCAGGTTTTATTAGATGTTCTGATTTAACTAGCAGAAATTAAAGTGTGTAAGTTTTGAAAATCCGATGATGAGAGACAAAGAAGGCTGGATGTCGTTCTTTGTCTTGCATTAGGTGTATAAAGAAGTGGATGTAGCCATGGAGGTTCTCAAAAGCATTTAGGGCAATGTAGCTATATTTTTAGGCAGCAAGGAGCAAGTGGGAATAACACCTTAATTTTGTGTAAGTTGTTTTATGTTTTTAAATAGTGGCATGTTATCCCGGCTCTAATTTTGAACATCTAAGGTAAAAGATCCACTGCTGGTATTGCTTTGCTTATATCTATTAAAGGCACTAGATCTACATGACCTGATAGTTGCTGAAGAAAAGACTCTCCTTTTCCAAGCTCATTTGTGTTCCTAGTGATGTTAATTTGAGCTGTGTTGTTATGCATGTGAATGAGAATCAGACTGTTGTAACTCACACACTTGTATCTCCAACTAGAATCCCAAGTCGGTTCTAGTTTAATATAACAGTAGAAAAATTAGCTTTCTGTTGTATTAGTGTTCACAAATTAGAGCAGGGAAACAGATGTTTAAAGATCGTTCCTGGTCAATGCGTAAGTAACTGTAAAATGGCTAGAAAAGAGGTTTGAGTGGGGCTTTGAGCAGTTAGTTTCTTCTGATCTTTTGCTTTAGCTAAGATAGCAATAAGTTGGCAGAATTTACCCTCCTCCCCCCTGGAGATTTAAAGAGTTTTGTACCTCCCAAATCAGAGCAGATGAATGAAATAGTCTTTTGAGGTGCCCTGAGTTCAGTAACACTGGATATGGGTTTTGCAGATCCCTTTTCTATATCATGTATTGCTTATAAATAAACTTCTCAATAGAGACTCAGCTCAGTTCCCACCCTGTCACCAACTCTTTTTATTACTCTGGAAAAAACACTTATGGCTGTACAGTGCCAAGTCTCCTTATTTCTGTTTGACCTCAGTGGCCATTCAGAACCTATTGAAGAGCATCTAGGAGACACGTCGCCCTATAGATCCACTCTCTTGATAATCCTAAACCTCAGTTCCCTGTCTCCTGCGCAGAATTAATAATCACAGTAATAGCTGGGCATTTTATAACGGATATGTTGAAATGCATTTTGTCAGTGTCTGAGAAATTGGTTGGGATCCCAAAATGAAGTTGGCTTCATTAGGACTCAGTTTATTACTAGCACTTTATTGTGACTGGTGCTTCTTCTTCCCCGTGGAAAAGGTTGTAACGAGATCAATGGTTTTTAGCATGACCTCAGGGGTTTGGGAAAAGCAATGAAAGGCTAAGAAGGTCTGGGAAAGCCAATCCTGTTACTGCTATGCTTGAATTTACTGTCCTGGTATTAGCACATGCACTGGAGAATTTTAGGAGTTCACAAACTGGAAAAGTTCGTTGCCTTGCATTGCTTTGTTTAAGATCGCATAGTGGTATTACAAACATTGTTAGTCAAACTGGGCTCTGAGAAAGGGTGTTTCTGTTATACAAAGGGCTGTTTTACATCCCTCTGTCCATGCTCAAAGAGGTCTTAAAATGTTTGGAAAGGTGCTTCTAACTGCACGTCAAGCCTCCTTTCACTGCCAGAGCAAAGTGCATGAGTGTTCGGCCCAAAGAGGCCCCGTATGAGTTTCGGGAGCTGTATTTGAGCCAGGTGGCTCTGTCTTCAGGGAGGTTTCTTTAGGAGGCGTGCAAGGAATCCGCAGAGTGAATCTCTCTGGCACCTAGGTCAGCAATCAGCTTTGCAAAAGACTTTGCTAGGCGGACCCCCACTGCTTTATTGCTGTCCTTATATTGCCTCCAGCCATGTCCCCCCAGGCTCAGTGTGCCCGGGCCTCCATCGCAGGCAGAACAAAGAGTGGCTCCAAGTGGGAAAGGAGAGGAGGAAGAGGAAGATATCAGGAAAGGCAGTGCAGTTTAAATGTTGAGCAGTGGCATCCCTGGGCCTTGGGAAGAACAATTGGTGGGCAACAAGCAAAAATGCACCTCGCCTAATGTGCAATGAAAATTCTGGTACAAATCAAGCTCATTTGGAAGATGATTTGTTATCATTGTTTGTGAAGGGCAATTTGATGCTGCGGTGCACTTTTTTCTTTGCATCCTCTGGGCTGCTTTTGTTTGCATGAGCTGGAATACGTTATATTATACTTCTGTGATAATGTTAGACCTCACAGGCAGAGGAAAGAAATGAGATACGGGACAGCAGGGACAGCAGTAGATTTTATTATTATTATTGGTTAGAAAATAGAAAAGATGGAATTTGAACATCTTCACTATATTTTAATAAGGATTTTTAAAGTGTAAATGTTCTCCCTCTGTTATTCCCTTACAAATGGGAATGGTAAAGTGGTTTAAACATGGAAAGCATGTGTAAGTAATCATAAAGTAAAAATCACTACAGGTTGTTGCTCTTAGGAAGCAAAAGCAGTACAACCGGGAAATCCAAGGTCAGCTTGAAGAGTATCTACAGCTTCATTTAGTTATGGAGATGCACAAATAAAGCAAGCCAAACAACCTTACCTTCTCCCTCCCATGACATCATTCAGTAATTATATATTACAGGATGTGTAAGAACAAATTAAATTACACAGACTGACATTTTTTCCAGGTTTTCTTCCTCCTGCCATTGCTAAGGGTCATTTTTATCATCTTCTGGATTGAGCTTTCCAGCTGAGGTTGTCGATCTCAAGATGAGTGGTTCCTAAAATCAGCGGCTGACCAGCATCTGTGGTCAGTGTAAGGATGAGGCCCCAGGCTTCAAATGTATAAAGCTGCCTCAGGGACTGAGTCTGCAGTGCCAGTATTAGCGAGCTTTTCAGCAGGGGCTGAGGTAGGGTCAGAGACATGGCATAGCTCTGTTTTGATCCAGTGTCTCCTGTCCCCAGAGGTGTTGGGTTCACCTTGAGTGTTATAGGCAGACAGTGGAAGCGACAGCATTGCTCACACCAGCCTACTCTGCTGCAGAGTCGCTGCATGGGCTGATAGTTCCCTCCCTGTTAAAATAGGCCTGTATCAAAGGGAACAGGCATTTCTCTCTTGTTGATGATGGAGGATTTGGCCAGTTCCTTTCCATAAAATCTCTTCTTTTCCACTTTGAAGGATGATTTCATTGTTATCTGGCCTTTCAAAGCTGGCTTTGATCAGTGCTGTGTACAGTTGGGTTCATGGGTATGCACTGTGAAGCTGTTACGCCTGCCACTCAGCGCAGCGATCTGACCTTAATAATTTTGGCACTCCAAATCCACAACTCAGCACAGACAAATTAAACTTTATTTTTCCCTGGCAGGCTGTACTTTATTCATGTGAACTACAATTTTCTGCTGCTCCTTTTCCCCACTGCAGAGTTTTTTGTCTTTATAGATTTAAAAACTAGCCATGGTGTGGCTTGTTCAGGAGAGATGTTGAGACATAATGAAAGGAGCTTGCCAAGGTAAAAAGGGGCAAAATGACCCGACCTGTTTGTTTTAGCAAGAATGTTAGCAATTCACTAGGTGAAATTCAGCCAGGGATTAACTGTGTAATAATATTAATATTCCCTCTGCAGATACACTCTATTCATTCCTACCAGAATTACATTGCCTTTCCTTACTGGATTTTCATATTTGGATTCATACCATGTCACAAACTCCAAAATGATTTTATGCTTTCTGTTCCTCATCAGCTTGGTTGTCTGTCGGGTATGGGAGTGCCCAGATGTGGTGTGTGTGTCTGTGGTGGTACTCAGGCTGCTTCAAAGTCTGGCAAAAGGCAGGGAGCTTGGGGACAGGGAGTCTGAGGTCCTGATTCAATGGCCATAGCCATCCCTGCGGCTGCTAGTCCTGAGGGTCCCTGGCCTATCTGATACCACTTCTGCCAGAGATGTTATTTACCACATGAAAACCTGGGTCAGCTGATATTTGCTCCTTGACTTCTTTCTTCCTGGCATCTGTTGTATTTATTTTTCTTGAAGTCAAGTACCTGCGTTTAATCAAATCTTTAAGGGATCTCCACCTTTCTGCAACTCTTAATTCCTCCACTGCTCTCTTTAGCTCACATTTTCTGTGGTGTGATCAGGGAATCTCTTTTTTTTCTGATGTCGGCCTATGTTAAGCCTACATTAGCTTTCAGTTGTCCCCCGTTACTAGAAAGCCTAAAATTTAAAATTGAAATGTACTATCATCCTACTCAGACCTACTGTTATCCTCCTTTTTCATTATTCTGGTTTATTAACATTTGCAGGCCTGAGAAGAATGCAGCAAGGCAATAGAGGACCTTGTAATGTGGTGACTCGGATGCAGACACAGCAGGCAGAGCTTCAGAAGATTAGAAATGGTAATACTTGTAATGAGAAATTCTGCAGTCAAGTAATGTTAGTTAGGAACTTGCAAGCAGAATTTAAGTACTCAAATTAATCTATATGGTGTGAAAATAATTATGTCAAGCCAAGTGTTTCACCATCAGACTATCTTTGGGATCAGCCCCTTGGATCGATCTTCATTTTGAATTCTAGTGATGTGGACACAGAGTACGAGGCATTAGAGAATATGGTGTAGGGGATGCTGCTAAATGCTGTATGGGACTGCTTTGTTGCACAGTTGTAAGGCACATGGAACCTCCAAATTTTGGGTTTATGGAGCTGAAATTACACAGTCAACCCATCCTTGTAGACTGTGCTCAAAATGCTGCAGCATTAAAAAGCACCGATTAGGGCAGAGAAAATTTTTCAGCAGGTAGAGTTGAATATCTGGTTCTTTCCAGATGTTTGGTAAATGCCATTACCATTAGACAAGTATGTTGGAATTTTCTTTAGTGCTGTGTGCATATATCTCCTATCTGTGTCTCCAGGAGAGCTGTGGGCACCAAATACCTTGGAAAAAGAAGCCAGTGCCATATCAGAAAGCCTGGCCCCAGGTGGGATTCAGAATACCTGGTCTCCTTTTGGGAGAATGGAGAGGAATGCCCCAAAGGAGAATTCAGAAAATCCACTCATTGTGTAGGAGTTGCCTAGAGCCGGCCAAGAGCTGGTCAAGAGGAAGCACTAAAGAAGATGATTATGTCATAACTCCCTCTGCTCTCCTCCTCCTCCTCCTTCTCTTGCTCACGCAGACCAGAGAGCTTAAGCAGCTGTGCAATGGCTGGAGTTAGGCCCAAGACCTAGAATTGAGATTCTTCCCCTGAGGGTAGCTACCGAAAGCTCTCAAGCTAGAAAAATGTGTGTGTACTTAAATCAGAAAATTGGGACAGCCTGATATTATAACAGAGAATAGATAAAGTACATACTGTTGTGTGCTCTAAGCATGGCAGGAGAGGTGGACTAGAGTGTCGAGTCAGACTGGAGAGTCAGCTCAGTGCCTGTTACCTGTTCTTGAAAGTGGGACCTTGTGGTCCAAGTGACTTCGTGTCTCCTAAACTAATCCTGATCCTATGCGTTCTCCAGACACTAAAGAGTGCTTTCTCAGACATGCAGCTTTATGGCAGTTCTGTGTTTACAATTTTAATTGTAAAATTAATCCCCTCCTCTTAGGGGATTGTCATTGTATAAAGCAGTAAACTTTGATTTCGTAGGAATCGGAAGCAAGCACCCTGTAACTAGTACTAGAAATATACAGATCTTGGAAAAATCATGAATATTTACAATTTTTTTCCCTGGCTCATCTCTCTCTATGCTCTTGGATGTCACCTAGCCAGTCTGGGATCCCAAAGCCTGAGTATGACTTGTTCTCCGAGTAGTTTTTCTTCTGCACCTTTACCTGCGGTTTCTGTGTATTTGGAAGAGTGACTTTGTTTCTCTGTCTGCTCATGCTACTTGTGTTTCTGAGGCTAGGTTTTCGAACTCCAGCTTTTGCAATGGATTTCTTTGTTCTGTGAAAACTATAAACAACCCCCAATCCACCCTTTTCAATCAATCTCTTGCAGATAATGTATGGAGGGACTGATTTTCTTATTCTTCAGCCACTCCATTGTCCTAAGTGAAACCACTTGAGTTGGAGCCATCAAGATGTAACAAGGAAGATGCATGGAAAAATGCTGCTAGTGTTTGCCAGGCTCTGTATACACTGAGGCACTCAGCAACACAACGATCTCATGACTTACACCAGCATTTTGCAGAAGCAGAATCTCCTGCGTCATCACACAGAGCAAATGCTTGTGTATATGTCAGCATTTAGAAACCAAGGGCTTCTTAAGTTACAGCAATTAAAAAACCCTGCTGCACAAGATCACTTCAAAAAACTGTCTTTCTTAAAAAAAAAAAAAAGGAAACTAGGAATATTGGTTCAGAAGTTGAGGTGAAAAGGGTGGCAGATTTGTTTTAATGAGCATTAAAAACTATCAGTCATTTAAATTCAACGTAGAATCACTCTCTCACTAGCTAGGTTAAACAAACATCTGTGAGGGAACATCTAGATATACTTGAGTGCATTTGATCCTGTCTCAGAGCAGAAGTGAAGAGATGACTGCTGAAGGTCCCTGGGACCCAACAGTTTCTATGTTTCTGCTTCTTTATTTGCATAAACAATGTATATTGATCTGAAAACTATACTAAAACATGTCCAGAATCCTTTATGACATTATATCCTGGTTTCACCTCCACTGTAGATCACTATATTTTTAATACTGTAATTGACATAATTAGAATTATTGATTCCATCTCAAATGAAGCAATTTAACTGTAAATTTGCCAAGAGGCTAAAAAATAATCAGTCTACTGTTGCTTTGCTTGCATGGATGAATCTTGATCCAGAGTCAGCAGTTTTCCCTTCATTCTTTGGTTTGGATCAGTTTCTATTGATGTGATATTGTCCCCAACTGCTGTATTTTTTGGATTGCTTGGTGTCAAAGAGATGCTGAAGGGCGTAAAATGAATATGTTAAAATAATCTCTGATATTATCCTTAGAGAGACACAACACACTTAAAATATAGAACATATTTCAGCTTTAGTACGTGTTTCCCCAGCAGGAGGTCATATGGTAAAATTTGATAGGGTAGATATAATAGTGTGGGATCTGAATCCTGGAAAGTGGGGCAGAATTACTTTCTGCATGGGAAAAGAAAATTAAAAGTTACATTACTTTTTGCCTAAATGAGGCAGAAAAGTGAAGTATTTGTACTGCATCATTTGCAAAAAACACTGGGTTTTGAGTGGATGCACACATTTATGAAATAATTTGAATAAACATGAATAGCACATAAAGAAAATCTCATTGGTCTCCAGACTGTAAGGGACAGCTTTGAGTCTACAGTTTAAAAAATATATATCTGTAAGAAATCTTTTAATTAACACATCGATTACCAAATTTTCTTCTTGTACTTGTAGCACAGCAACATAAGTTTTTTCACATAAGAAGGCTACTGGATGGCATTTCTATGTAATACTTGAAAAGACTGGTGAAACAGCCAGTGTTACTATAGGTCTTCCTAGAGAAAATGCCTGGTCAATTCATTCCGGCAATGGAAAAGTAGTGGAGGTTCTTTCAGTAAAGCTAAAACTGTTAAGAGTAATTTTTAACTATATTTAGCAAGGCAAGATTTTTTTTCTTGCATTTTAACAAAAAATCTGAAGCTTATTTTCAACATACTACACAATTCCGGTAAAATGTGCTGTTCTTTCTAAAAATACCACACTGGAGGAGAACAGAATATTTAGTACTGCTTAACATTAACCAAGAGTTGGCTGTGTGCATAACTCCTGCTACAAATATCTTCCCAAGGTTGCTGTTTGAAGCTGGTTTCGCAGTTGGATTCATGGCTCAGCAAAGGCTCAGTGTGGGCTGTTAAACAAACTTGATCTTTCTTACGGGGTTAGGCTTAAAATAACGGATGAATACTGAGACAGAAAGGTAAAGAGGGGAAGAGTGATAAGATGCTTGGTTTATGTGTCACTACCGTTGCTAAGCGGGGTCCTTTTTGTAATGCTGTCACATATGAACTTGGCATTTTCCTTGGCATGACATTTGGAGGCTGGCTTTTTCCCCCCCTTCCTTGCTAAATTTATATGGATATATGTCCAAGGAGAGATTTAAAAGGCCAGAGATCTACCCTGTCATTCTTTAAAATCAAACACTTTTGTTATGTTACACTGACAGTAGTATCCAAAGGAAGATTAAGAAGGATAATGACATATTGTGTTGCCTATTTTTATGCCTGTTGTTTTCTTGGAATGGGATGTTCTTAAAATACATATATGTAGTCCGTTTTCAAAGCACAGTATAAAATCTGAGTCAGAAATAACAGGTATGTTTGGCCTTTTGGAACAACGGGTGTTTTACACAGAGAAATGTCAAGAGTTTGACCATCCTCTATGGCGTTTTGGGATCCTTGGAGGAAGGATACTATAGAAATATAAAACATTTCTTTCAGGAGCCTCACTGGTTTACTCCACAGAGCCAAACTTTTAACTTTTAGAAGATTATATCAGGGAAAAAAATCCTTCAGATTCGAAGAGCTAGTTTTTGTTTTCTTTCATTATCCTTTTGTATGAATAGTATTTAAGATGCTTGAGGAAGAAATCAATATTAGAAAATCGGTCAAAGGAAAAGTGGGGAGACATTTATTGAGGAGCTGGTGCAGTTATTACCTAATTACTGAAATGATACTTAAAGTGTTGGGCCCCATTGTACAATTTGCTTGTAATAAAACATCATAGAAAGTACTCAGAAGAATACATAAGCTATCCTTTTACTAGCACATGTCAGTTAACTGGCTTGTTTGCATATACATAAATCTATACATATATATGTATACATATATACATATATGTCTCTTTAATTTCATTATTTGATGTCTGTTACAGTGTTTCAGCTTGTTTACACTTGTTTAAGTTAGGTCGTAAATTTAAATTGCAATAGCTTTACTGGAATAGCTACATGTGTAGACAAGTCTTTTGTTTCCAGCAGAGATGTTATGAAAAACATAATGCAGTCTTTTTCACACTTGTCCTTGAATTTCTATTCCTTCACTTTCTGAAAGTCATTTTTACCTCTCAGGTATATACTGATGTTTCTTTTAAAAATGTGTCAAGAGAAAATCAATGTGTTGCATGTGGCTGTGTAGGATGAGCACAGCAGACACTGCTAACTTGTCACTTCTTAGCATGCCTGCTAATAATTGCATTACCTAAAAACAAGGTACACTGACAGTATTTGCCTACTAGCCAACATGGTGGGGATAATATACATTTGCAGTTTTGTGTGTAACTCCATGTGCATTTCAATAGTAGTCCAAATCTAATACAAACATATTTATTAACTTTTTAATGGAGTAACGACTGGCTCTGAACTGTAGTAATTTTAACCACCCAGGGGCAGAATAGTGGAGCCCTGTCAGATGTCCTTTCAATGATCACATGGTATCATGCTATGGGCGAAAAAAAGCAGCTGTAGCTGTTGAAGGTTCCCATCTGATTGCAGTTATTGATGAAATTCTGACTTCAGCGGAAGCAGGATGGGTCCTATGGCAGAGCATAAGACATAGCTGATGCTTTAATTGATTATGACCTCCCAGTTCAGCACAAGTCAAACATTTCAGTCTTTCCTGAGCTTGATTTAATTTGTTTAAATGTTGTGTGCAGAAATGGAGGGGGCTCTTGGCTTCTTGGCAATCTCGTTGGCATTTGATCAAAGTCAAATGTTGCTTGCGCTCACCAGGAAAAAAAATGAGGAAAAAATGGAGTGTTGAAAGGCAGAAGTTGTGCAAGAAATGTTGCCTTTTGCTGCGTAGTTACAAAAGGCCCTCTGCACCTCCACTGTGTCACTTAATCTCAGTTTAGATGAGGAAGAGGTTTGACACCTGACAGCTGCATTGTACTGAAAGGCTATTCTGTTTATTTCTGCTCTTAGGCAGTGTGGACAGCCCACTATGTTTTTAACTTCTGTTTCTATCAGAAACATAAGGAATAGCAATCTAGTGGGAGAGAAAATGGTGACCCCAGTGAGACGCTGCAGAAGATGGAGGAATGGCTCCAAAACTTTTGCCAACTTACAGTTGCTTTCTCACTCAACTCAGATAGCACATGCTTGGAGCACATTCACTCTCCCTCCACACTCTTCTGCTGTTTTTTTAGTCCTGCTCACTATTGGTAACCTGCGAGATAAAATATAGATAATTCAGCATTTGAGTGCTGATAGAGAAAGATTTTTCAAACACAATTCAATTAATTACAAAAAAAGTTTTTCCTTAAAAACATCTTGTTCATTCATTGATTTTTTTCTGATTGGTCTTAATCAGAAAAAAACCTTGCTGAAGATTGTAGCTGTTGTTCTATTGATTCCTAAAATATTTTTTTCTTTTTCATCATCAGCAAGGATTGAACTCTTCTTTCTGCTCATGTATCTTTTAAATAGCCACATTTTTATTCTTAAAAGGTGATCCAAAATAATTGGCACCATGAAGTCCCATACTTATTAGCTCTCACTGATTCAAAATCAAGTTTGCATTTGAAAAAAGTGTTCTTAAGCATTACAACTTCGAAACTATCCTGCTATTTGTAAATCAATTTGTGTTCTTCTCAACTACATATCATCCACAAAATCAAATCTTTTGGAACATGGAAAAGAGTTTCAAATACACTAAAGTTTCCAGCTCATTAACCCATTCACGAGTTGAAAACCAAAGGCCTAAATACTATTATAAGAACATATGGATGACTGCACTAAGTTCGACTAGAAGCCCACCTAGTATCATGTCCATATTATTGGCCAGAAGAGAATGTGTAGGGAGAAATAGAAGAGCAAGACTCCCCCAGCCACCAACTACATCAGCACAGGTGTCCTGAGCCAAATTGCCATGTAGTGAGAAACCCTCAGTGGCTTTCTTTACCATGAATGTGTTTAGTTTTTCCCCTGAACCCACATAAACTTGTAGCACCCACAGTGTCCTTTGGCAAGGCCCTTTTGTGTTGAAGTTGGCTCCCACTGGTTTCGTTTGATGCCATGTTGTTCTTACATCGGATGAGAAATAACCAATCAACCCCTATGTCCCTTCTCCGTGCCTCTCAAGATTTAGTAAAACTGTATCATATTCTCCCTTGTCAGCTCCTTTCCAAACTGAAGAAAAATAATTTTAGTCATTCCTTGTATAAAAGCTATTTCTCACCTTTGGTTGTGATATGAAGCTCTTGCAGTACCTTGCTGACCTCTGAATCTTTTCCAGTTCTAACAGAAACATTGTGTGATGATTGGCTCAGGATATGGCACAGTACTCAGGGTGCACAATTTAAGGACTTGCTTGCCTAATCTATAATCTCTTTCACTGCATTTGGCTATCGTATAGAGGAATGAATTTGATTACAGCAGAACCTCCCCCTTAATGACTTTTCTAATTCAGAAAAACAAAACAAAACAAACAAAAAAACCACCAGGTAGAAAATATGGAGAATTTTAGAATTACAGCTGTGGAACTCAGAGGCAAGGAGAGGGACTCAAGGCTCCATTGGAGGAAGAGGGAGATAGTATTGAGGAGAGAGGTAAAGCATTGCAGAACAATGGAAAAAACAAAAAGTAGAGATATTGCAGATGCCTTCCTGTTGCATACTACGCATACACTTTTTCTCTTCAGTTTCTTATTTTCCTTCCTTACAAAACTTACATTTGGAATAGAAATGGTCTGAAAGTGTTTCTTAAGCTTCTTCTTTAAAACTTGCTTTTCAATTAACCCTTTTTTTTTTTTAACTTTGAGGAACCTTTTATACATCTCTAGATAGTCACAAACTGGGACCTGTAGTTTTTCTCCTAGTAGGGAACTTTAAGCACCAAATGAAGTGCAGAAATTAGAAACCTAAAATCTAAATGCTTTATTAAAAAGAGAAAAAAACTGAAAACGCTCATCATGCCCAAATTTATTAACGTGCCAAAATGGCCTCAGTGAAAGGAGGCAGTCAAATGAAAAAAAAGCACTTCAGATGTGCACAGGCATGAAACATGGGCATATCAGTATTCTCCAGAATATCTGTTAAAACATAGCTCCCTTGAGCAAAGCCATGGCTCTGTGCTTTGAAAGATAACCATATAGCCAAATCTCCTATTAAATGGATAAGCCCTCAAAGATAAAGACACACCTCTAGATTGGTTTTGCTGAGCTTATTATTTTCCAGTTCCACTCCATGTCCTTATTTGACATGTCTAGTCATGTGAGATGCTCTTCCTGATGTCTGGCCTTCCTTGCTAAGTCTTCAGAATTAGGACCACAGTTGGAAGCCATGAGAATTATCTTGTTTCCTGAGCAGCAGATCCACAGATCCAATCCAGAGCAGAGACTGGATGATCTAAAATATCTAATTTGCTTTAATTTCTTTTACATATACTCATCTAGGTTTTTCAAAAAAGGGCTGAGAACCTGGCACCCAAAACACAAGTACCATGTGCTGTTTTTTGTCATTTTTTTTGAGAGAAGTTTTTAAAACTCTTGTATTCTTTCTGAGTTTAGATATTTTTAAAATGCATGCTACTCTTAAAATACTCTTAAAATAGTCTGCAAATAGCAAAATTCTATAGAGAATAAAACAATAATAATATCTCTGCAAACAAAAAGGTCATTACTGCCCATATTTCCTTTTACTGTTGCAGTTTTGTTATTATTTATAAATTTATTCTTCCACTGCTATATTTTTGAAATGCATTGAAGAGACATTATTACCCAGTTTTAGGACTTAACAGAAAAAGGGTGCTGTGAAATTTAATAGACATGTTTTCACGACATTTTGTTTAACACATGGCAATGAAAAGTTAAAAAGAAAAAAGAAAAAACAATTAAACATAACTATGTTACTTTGAGCTGCTGGTAAGGCAAACATTGCAGTGCTGTGTGGGTGTCTTATAGCAAAGAAGTGTTTCAAACTGTTTTTTATCAATTGTACAATATTATTATTTTATAATAGCACTAGTAGTTAATTCTATGCATTAAGCAGTATAAAAATGCTTGGGTCCAGAGTCACAAAAGCATTTAGGACTTTGGAATTCAAGATGGTCTGTGTGTGAACCCAGAACATGATACCCTTGCTGAGATGTCCTAAGATGACAAACATTGCTCGGTGTAATCTCTAAAACTATGAGTAGCCTATGAGTTTGATCCTCAGTTGGTGCAAAATTGGTTTCGGTTTATTTAAGTCAAATGAATTGTTTTTATGTATAATCATACCTAGTCCTTACCCCTCATGCATAAACCTTCAGATGTGCACGTGCTCATGGATGATCCAGAGAGATGTCAGTGCCCTGTCATCATTTACAGTAAACGAAGACCTGGTCCGTTTTGATACACAAATGTTAGAAGGGTGAAATCTGAAAGCTTGAAAAGATCAGAACTTAAGAAAAGCGGTGACTTACCAAGAATGAGTGAGGATTGCAAGACAAGTTTTGAACAACAGCAAGAAGTAAAATGCAGAGGTTTAGTTTCATTGTCCAGCTTGACCCCCCTGCAGCATATAAATGAAGCGCTGCCAGCTCTAGCAGTGATATTGTTAGTCACACAATACTTTATTTTATTTTTAAATCCCTAGCTGTTGGAATCATGTGACTGTAAATTCTCAGCTTTAATTTGTACAAAAATTAGATTTCTAGTGCTTATTCCTGAAAGTTTGATGACATAGCTCTTATAGACTAAATGGCTAGAGGGGAAAAAAGACCTTCTTGTTAATTGCTTTTGAAAAGTCTTATATTTTTTAATTGATCTTGTGATTAGTTGGAGTTATGATATTTGAACACTTGGGTTTTGGTAATATTCTGAATTTCAATGATGGGACATTAAGGGGTTTTTCTGATCATTCGTGTTCACTACCAGTGACCTAGTCCAGAAATTTTTGAATGTATTTTGATATTTTTGGTAGAGTCCTTCTAAAAATCAGTCGTAGTCTTGTACTGCAGTGTGTAGAGTTACATTAAAGTTAGAGACAAGGCCAATGACATGGTATCTGGTAAGCTGGAATGAAAGCTAATGGTTTCATTCTCATCTCTCGCTAATGAATGTAAGAATGATAAAGTTGTAGCTCTTGCACTCTAATTTCTACTATAGTTTCAGAGTTACAGCAGCCGTCTGCAGACAGCACTAGCACTGCAGTGGGAAGGCATGTCATAACAACAGCTGATCTTCTAACAGCTCTGTATATAACTGAAATAACTCCATTTATTCATTGAAATTTTCACATCAGGTGATCTAATTATGGAACTTCGTCTGCTCTGCCTTTAGATTCACAAAAGCAAACAACCTCTTATCAGGGGTAGTGCAAAATTTTGACTTTGTTGGACATCTACTCTGGCTCTTATCTACACAGATGCAAAAAGTGGAGGGGGAATGTTCAATGTGGCTCATCTAGGTCACACAGGACCAGTTTGATAATAATCCAGGATGCTGATTTCTCAGATCAAGAAGATTGGTGGTTTATAGTGAGAGCTGGACGCTTGGTATATTTTTCTAAATCTCTTTTTGAAAAACAATTTGACTGTGGCAGCTCATCATAACTGACACCAGAACTGATTTGAGGGCTGTAAAACACCAGGGTGTGTGTGTGTATGTGTGGCAGAGAGATAGAGAAAGACGGAGAGAATCTCTGGACCTTGAAAAGACAAAAAAGTTTTGGGTTCGAGTCCCTCTGGAGAGACCTAGTTTGTTTAAAGGCTGAAGTGAGCTGTGGGACTGCTTAGCTTGTTTTTGACTTCACAGAGCTGGAAGAAGCATTGAAGGAGTATGATTTCTCTGTGCGTAGTGATGAGCCATATGGGGAGTTTGTGTAACATCTCCTTGTGGGGAAAGGAATGAAACAAGATCGTGATTCTCTGTTCCTTCTTTAGAAAGCCCCTCATTATAAGGCTTCTGCTCATGGAAGAGGCTCCACCCTCTGACATGCAGAACCAACCACCTTCTTAATAACAGATACTCCATTATAACACACACAATGTTTGGCTCCATGCCAGGCTGTAATTTGTTTTTGACATCTATCTACTGACTAATGTGACAACCCACACAAGTATTTATTTCCAGAAGGAGGAATGCATAATGAGGAGCAGGAGCTCTCCCAAGTTCTGAGGAGCCGTTTAATGAGAAGGAGGGGGAAAGAGCAGCCTCCCACCCTTCCTCCCAAATGACAGGTTTTTCAAAGCCCAAGCACCAAATCCAACAACTTTGAAGTTGGCCTTTTGCTTTTTTTTTTTAGCTACCATTTTTTTCTCTGCTATAGCTTCACAGAAGTTGGTATTTGTTCTGTGTTGGGCTTGTAGTGTTTGGGGATTTAAAAGAGGTAGGTTGCCAGAATGTGAATGGCTGAGAGCTAGCCGAAAGGCTGGATTGTATGCTGCATTGCACACGGATACCACATGCTCCTGCACACTCAGCTTGCTTTGGCTCCCTGAGTCTGATAAAAATACAGAAATCATAGAGCAACAAGGCAACTGTTAGAAATTCTGGCCATATTAGAGGCCTGATAGTCCTAGTAAACTTAAGAGCCACTGCAGGTACAACTCCAGACCAACTCAGGTCAGAAACCAGGTTGCAGGTTTGAAGAGTGGGGAAGATTTAACTGTTTGAAGGGATGACCAAAGGAAATAGAGGATTTGCTATTTCATATCAAGAAAGGGTGTGTTCTCTGGAAGGTCAAACTTTACCTGAACATAAGTTATTAGGCTCTAACTGGTTGACTACCATGGTGCTGTTATGCGAGATGTCAGACTAGCTGAATTGAATCATCCTTTGTAGCCTCAAAATCCATGAATGGGAATGTGCTGACTGTTTTCCTTCACCTGTACTACCCTGGGTGTTTGCCCGGATGGAAATTCATTTAGTTCTGGCCTGGGTCATTAAGTCTGCCATTAAATCTTCAAAGTCTGCATATTGTGCATGTTGCAGATACCTGGTTGATGTGCTTATTATATTCTTTTAATTTGCTCCTAGTTATTGTTATTACATTAGTAGGTTGAAAGGCAAATTCAGAGATAAAAAAGTTTGCAAAGCTATTTTACCAAAGAGCAACGCATCTTACTGCAAGTTTAACACAGTGCCACAGGCAAGCTTCCCTCTGACTCGGCTCTTTATTATGAATAACTGTTCACTGAATATAGATTCAGTGTAACCGAAATGGGTTTTATTTACACACCATTAGTTAATATAATGGGTTAATTTTATGTGAGGCAGCCGTCTCCTGGGAAAAATTTCCTGACTTGAGTCAAGCGACTTTGGCTTCTGTGCGCAATGTTCTGAAGGTAAAATACAACTTTCTAGTGGGTTCTTGGGACCTGTTCATTTTTGTCCTAGTACTGAGCTGGGCTCAGAGACTGGAAGGGCAATCAATGCCTTTCCCAGGAAAACAATAAGCTGATTTGACCACAGACCTAGGCTGAAGCAGTCAAAAGCGGTCTCTTATCTTCTACCCCACCTGCAGTGCCCTCTGTGGGTATGGCTGTCCCCACTGACAAAGATAGAATCATCATCCCTGTCTTCAGGGAAACAAAAATTCTGGGTTAGCAGGCCACTCTGCTGTATAGCTGAGAAAGGCATAAGTGGCTAGAAGCTAAAGCTAGAAATAAGATGATGATTTTTAACAGTGAAAGTCGTTAACCTAGTAAAGAGGTAGATGCTATTACTTGAGATCCCTGAGTTGAGATTAACTTTGGTTTGAGAACAGCTTCCAGGAAGAAACTGTAAGCTTCATGCAAGAATTCCTGAGCTAGGTTTTCTGGTTTGTGCTGTGCTTAAATTAATGTGTTAATTAAAACATTTGACTGTGTGTATAGTCATGTCCAGACAGGCATGTGATAACCAGCAGGATGTGATAGCCAGTAAAACACAAATCGGCTTTGGTCCAGAAGCCATTTTGGTCTGTAGCTGGACCAATAAGTTGTGTCCCTTCAATAGACTTGCTGGCTGACATGTGTTCCTGTGGGATGTAGTTGTACAGTTTTGGGGCGGAATCTGTTTCACATCCCCTGGCTTGAGAACAACGGACAAAACTGGCATATATGCAATGCTAACAAATCTGTCAGGCGTCCTCCAGCAGTCATCGTAAGCGCCCTTTCATTGGAGCTTGTCCCAATGAAAATGGGAGCAGTTTTGGAGTGCTTGGGCCAATCTCCAGGGTAAACATGACTACTTTTCAAGAACAATGATTCCTCAAGGTGCTAATGAAGGTGTGCAGCCCTCATTTGCTCTGGTCTGCATGCTTTCTAGTGAACATAGTGAAAGGCCAAGGAAAATAAAAACATTCTTGTCTCTTCTTTTTACCTCCTGGGATGGAAATCAGGCATGTTGGCAGCCAGAGTTTAAAAGCATTCCCGTTCCTGGGGATGGTTGTGAAAAGTTTGTTATTGCCTTCGAAAGGCTTATCTTTTCCACAGGAAATGTATTTTCTATGGCTGTTTGTGGTTCAGTGATCACATGTCTCTTGATGTATAACACAATGCAGAATAGTTGTCTTAAAACTCACTTGTCTTTCCTTATGTACCAGGCCCAAATCCTACAGCATCTGTCATAATAGTTATCAGTCAGTTGAAAGAAAACAGCCTATGTGAGAATTTTTTTTAACTTCAGCATGAAAAGGGTAAAAGGTCACTTTAAAATATTTCTCTGTAAAACTGTAAAAAACTTTACTCTCACATTGCCAGCCCATAAAAAAAAATCACATGTGATAGAAAAAAACCACGGTACCTATTTATAGTTTAGTCACAAAGATGTGAGGGCACATTTCTGTTGCCATGAGCCAACATTTGCTTGATTATGTATTGTTCTTGTGCTCCTTGCCAGGACATTGAGTTTGTCTAGATCATTTTGCTCTGTCTCCTTCATAGTTGTAAAAAATCCTTGTTGATAAGGTCACACCCAAGTTTCAGTGCTCAGTATGAGCAACCTTGACAACATCAGCCTTCCTCCTATCTGAAACTCCTCATACCCTCTATCATTCTCATATTACATTGCAGCCGCTCAAGGAGAGGCAGAACTTTCCAAGGTAGGTGGGCTACTAAGCCAGGTCATACCAAAAAGACACGTGCATTTTGTGTGCATAGCAAGGGAAACACATCTTAGGAGCTGTTTTGTATTTTGCCTTTAATTTACAGTGGAGGTGGTCAACTGGCAGCCTTGGGAAGCGGGGAAGGTGAGCATGCCAAGCTTCAGAGGCAATTTTGTCCCCCCTCCAGACATGCTGGCTGGTCAGTGGCCCAACCATGTGCAGAGGAGGTTATCGCTGTGGACATGTGGTGACAGTACAGGAAGGGGAAGCGTGCTGGGGATGGCAGGATTGTTTGGATCAGCTGATGGGTTGTGCAGTCATGGCTGCATCAGTCTGTGTCCTGATCACCTGCTCTGGAGATGTCCATACCTAAATTGTCTGTGTTTGAGATCAATACACAGATTCTTCTATCATTTAAGCTAATTCTTAGCATGTCTGAAACCAAAGTAAAAGCCGCCATTAACTATTCTGGAGTAGAAGGAGCTGTTGAAGGTCTAACACTTAAGGCCTGGAACGAGGCAAAGTGAATCTGATTTGTGGTTTTGGCAGAGATTTCCTGAGGCTGAGACATCCCAGTTTTACACTGACACAGCTCCCAACATAAGAACATAAGTTTGCATGACCAAATGTTGCAGGGTCTTTTGGGCCTGAATTCCCCAACTTCCAGCACCTAATGAAAGTGAGTAAATTAGAAGCCTGTATGCCCAATAAGGTTGATGGAGAGAGACAGACCCCTCCAAGGACAGTTTCTCTCTCAGGTAGGATGATTTGCCCTCTGAAGTGCCTGTCTCTTTCCATATAAAGGCACTAGTAAGATGTTCCCAAGGTATAAAATACACTAAGGGGTCTGTGGGTCTCAGCTCACAGTAGTGTCTGCAGGGGCCCCATGGGGTGACTGAGGAGTCTTCTGCTCTACTCTGTGTTTGAACTAGTTCTCACAGTTGACAGTGGAGGGAGCCACATTAAGCTAGTCTGCTTTGCTTGCAGGTATCCTTTATGAAAACAGTGAGCAGAGAGCAAATAGCAGAATCAGCCTTACAGCTAGCACTGGTATATTTTTATGCATTTAAATGCATTCAGCTTGATTTCTTTCTGCTCTCATGCCAGTTTAAACCAAGACCAATTCTTCTGAGGTTGAGCAGTGTTACTCCACTGCAGGAGAGAAGAATAAAATCCATTGAGTCTATAAACAAAAGTAGAAGTTTCTTCCAACTCTGTAGCCCAGGCGTGCACTGAGCTGGAGGTGTGCCAGTTTTAAATCTGCAGTTACCAAATTCACTGAAGAGGGAACTGCAGAGACATAAATCTCGAAATCTGAGGCCCTGTTTTCATCTCCCTGGTCTAACTGCTATCTTGCTCAGCGAGTATGCACCTCATCTCCCACTCATACAGGCAGAGAAGCTAATCTGGACATATGTGTTGCTTTTGGAACAACATAAGGGCTGCACAGAATGCATAATGCCATGTCTGTCAGGATCAAAAGACTGTTTTTATTCCCCCGTGCACCCTGTAACTCACAAGAAAGTTTTCAACATGGCTCTTCAGGGGTGTAGATTTGAGCACGTGTTTCTAAAGGGCTAGCTGGGATAAGCAGTTGTTCTGGCCCAGCCTTGTCCTGTTTTTTTCCAGTTTATGCATGGGTGGCCCTGCAAGTGCTATTATATTCTCAGACTGCACATTAACAGGCAAAATCTCTTAGGAAATTGCTCACGTCTTTGCATTTTTATAAAAAAAAAAATCTAATCTCTTGGCTGAGAACATATGTGCCCTGTTTCAATATATGTGCCATCTTTCATTCCTTCACTCCTTCCCCAGACAAGGCAATCAACTAATAAACTTCTACCATGGTGAGTTTTGTAATGGAAATGCTGATAAGCCCTTAAGTGCAGTGATGTTAATGGATGATACTGAAATAATAAATAGCAGGCAATTCAGTCATGCCCAACGCTAAAATACTTAGGAGCTTTACTTTGTTTCCAGCTTGGAAAACTTTCCACTTGTGGGTTGCTTTTCCCATTTATAGATGTAGCCACTGCCGAATTCAGCAGTCTTTGTCTCTTGCCACATTGTTCAGTTGCACATTAAGGAAACACCTCTGAAGCTGTATTTACTTCTTCCTGAAACTTTTAGTTAAAATATCACATGCATTTCCCTTTAACCAGCACTGTATTTCAGCATGTCTGGCTTTTGGTATGTTGTCAAAAAATCTTAGTTTTGAATGCATTTCCCTTAATGCCCTGTTCTTGAAAATTACATTTCTTTCCCTGTCTGCTCTCTCCCTTTGCATTGGCTGGTAAATTTTTATTTCCATTGAGTTGATTTTTTGATGCCTCCAGGTCTTTTGGTTTGTTTCTGATTTCTGATGTCAGCATAACTCTCAGGATAGTGTTTGTCAGGACTTGTATACAAGGAGATGTTAGTGTATATTAAGCTGAAGGGACAGTTTACATTGTGGAAGCATTTTAGGTAAAGATAGTTTGTAGGTAGAAATTGTTATTAGAATTATTAAATATATTTTCATAATATTTTCATAATCAAGAGATATATTTTCCTTGAAATGGCTGTTGAGAATTCAGAAGCTATTCCCTAGCAAACTATAAATGTTTTAAGACAGGTCAAATTTTAGATCCAAATGACTTGACAGAGACCTATAATCCTCTAAGGGTTGAGAGGGTAATTTACTCACTGTGGCCATGCAGTCTTTAGCCTCTCTGCTGAGTCTGCCTGTTATTATTGGTTATGTTGTAGGCAGCTGTCTGCTGGGAACTGGGCTGTTTTCACACAGCCTGCTGAACACCCAGCTGAGGAGAGCGAGTGTTGATTACTGCTGGGAGCAACTTGTTGGCCACGTGGTAAAAAGTGCCGTAGCTTTTTAGTCGGTTCCTTTGGCCAAGGTGCCTTGTCCTAAGGATGGAGTGTGTTCCTTTTCTTTCTTTCTTTTCTTTTTTTTTTTGGCTAGGTTAGCTTTAATTAGCAGCAGGTCCTAGTTTATTCCTCCCTGATTTACCCAGTCTTCTTCTACATCACATCTTTGCAATTCACACAACTGCAGGCCAAACAGATCCCTGGGGGGAGTGTTACACCCAAGATGATTTTGGACCATGGGAACTAGAACAAGACCTTCCCATTTCTTTCCCACTTAGAGCTTGCCCTGTATTTGAACTTAGATCTCTGGAGGCTGCTGCACAAACCTGCCACAGACCTCCCCAGCCGTGGACTAATCACTACCTTCTGCTCTGCAGAGATGTAATGTGTGCCAGTCTTGCATGAAAAAACGGAAAGCCCCAATGGAAACATAAAAAGATTGGGTGCACTGCAGAACCAGAGAGCAAAGCAGCAGGTTTTCGCTGACCACCCTGTCATTTTTCTGTGTTCAGCTTCTTTGCACAGTGGCTTTTATCAGAAGAAAAGCTATCGCGTATGATAAATGTTTCAAGCAAAGGATTTGAGTGACTGACTGAGGTAGAGTTTGTCATAAGTGGCTGTGATGTTCTGCACTTCAGAGCACACAATGGGAAATAAGGCCGAGAGGATGTTGTTTATTCTTAGGCTTAAATGTAACAAAGTTGTGGAAAAGTTTGCTAAAGCTTCTCTCATTCTCTTCTGGCCTTTCTTTTGTGCCCTTGAATCCTTTCTAAGTATGCACACAGATCTGTGTCACTCTCTCTAGTTACCTATACAGCCCTCATGGCTGAAGAATCTAAATGCTTTCCACTACCACAGCAAGAAAAATCAACAAACAAAACCCCTTTCTTTCTCTCGTCTCTGTTCAGGGCAGTAGTTTAGAAACTAGTGCAGACACAACTGCAGACTAGTTTCTAAATTTTCCAGATAATTTCCATTTTAGCCGTGCATTATGTAATCATCTCCATCTTCATTTGTGAAGGTAAGTGCAGAGTTACTGTGTAGCGTGTCCTTGCCTTCTCCTTTGTGTTTTTCTCCTGTTGTTGTTTTGAAGTGGGCCCAGTCTTTTCTTTCTCGTTCTCTCTTCTCTGTTCCATTTTATTTACTGCCATTGGCATAATCTGCATTATTTATTGCTCATTACTCTCTCTTCGGCCTCTGGAATAATGCTTGTGAAGTGTCTTAGTTTCTTCCTTGGATCTACGCAGTCCTTCATTAGCAGCTCCTTTGTCTCTTTTTAATATTTTTTCCCAACACTGCTGCTGTATACCTTTCTTTGCCTTTAAACATTATCCTATCATTTGCATTTCCATTAAGTTAGAGTGAAAGCACATCGTTCCCTTGTTTCCTGAATTCACCCATATTTTCAACACCTACTAATATATTTGTACAATTCAGTCATTCAAAATAGTTTTTCATGCATTCTCTGAAGTCTTATTAAAAGAAAAATATTACACGCCGCATCCCCCTCTTATTATGACTGATCAGTTATCTGTATCTAGTTGAGTGATACTGTTTGTGATTCTGGAATTGTAGAAGTTTGCTTTTGATTTTTCACATACATGTACTGACGCATAGCTCTTTGGCAGATGGGGGGGATTAGGTAGGGGAGTTTATTTTTTTATCTGTCTGAACCACCTATGTCCCTAGAGAAGACAGGCTGTTGTATGTGTCTCATAAAAAAAAGTAGAGCATTGCACAGTGGTCTGAGCACATGATAGGAGACTTGGAGCTCCTAGTTTCCATTATCCTCTGCTTCTGTAAATTTGAACATGGGATTTTCAGCCAAGTGTTGAAAATTACCCTATGCTTTTGACAATCTGTTGTTCAATAATCTACCTTTTTGAACATCCACTTCTCGAAAGACAGAAAAGAAAGCTCACTGCTGTGGGTCTGCAGCAGCCACCCCACCTTCGTCCTCATCTGGGAGGCTGGATAAACAGGGCAGTTTTGACTATTCAAATTTACATTTTGGATAGCCCTAAATAGGGCACAGGGCAAATGAGGTGGTGCTGTTTTGATGACTAAAGTTTTGCTTTTGCGACATCAAGGTTCAGTGCCTAGCTTTGACTCGGTATGTGATCTGAACATGTCTCCATGGCCTCAGATTTAACTTCCTTGCATAGGAGTACTCTGAGCTGCTCCCTCTGAAAGGGTTTCATCAGGACAAAGGATTTTCTATGGGTGATGCAGGGATGCTCAGAGATCCTGGGAAGGGACAGGCTGTCGTCCTCTGTGTATTAAGGTGTCAGGAAGTAGGAAGCCTTAAAATGGGAGTTGATTGGCAACTCACCCTTCTGATTTACACCTACAAAGGGCCTTCACAATTGCTTGTTGTTCTCATTGCACATCATAAGTTATAATAAATTGTTTTATCTTATGATGTAGAAGGAGAATTTCTCAGAGATCTGCCATTGCAACCATTTTCTGTGCATTGGCTATCAGAGCCCTGAGAGAGTGCTATAGTGAAAGCTTTTGGCCCCGTGTGACTCCTGTCCCATTTCTTCCAGCTTCCTTGGATGCCTGCCTTCCTCAAATTTGTAGCATCTCTTTCCAGAGATATAGTTACTAGTTGTGTGTTTGTCCTCCCTGGCTCTGGGCTTTGCTACATTTCTGGATCCGTAGATTGCTTTTCGTGTGACTTGTGGAAGGAAAATACAAGTAATGAACTTTGGGCCCTCACTTAGTGCAGTATGTGTTGTGTGTTACCTCTGTTAGCCCCTCACACTTTCCACAAAGCCTGTTAGTAATGTTGCCTTCATCTTCTATCCTCTGAACAACACCCTCCCTTTAGGTTTCCCACCAAACTCTGTAGCACGATTTCATTCATTTTCCCAAATTCTCTTGTTGCAAGGTGAGGGGGGGGGGGTCACTCGGGGGCATGCACTGCAACATATCTGCCTTATATCTGGCCACTGCTGCACCAGGCCAGCTGGCAGCTGCTCGTGTGGACACAAATGCCTGGATTTGGATCAAGGTGCCTAAATGTAGGCTCTCAGTTTGGGCTCATTTTTTCTGCCCTTTGTTTACTTTCACCAAAGCTGTATTTTGGAGTGTTAGAAAATTGAAAGGTTGCTTGGAGCAGTTTCATGACTAACATGCAAATACGCCTGCCGATGGAAAACAGTAATCACTCCGGAGTAACACAGTAATACTAAAAACTTGTGCTGTTGGGGTGAAATGTGTGCATGTAAAATTCCCGGGGAAATGTCTGTATGTGGTCCGGAGAGGAGGCAGTTTTTTTCTCCTTTTTTCTTTGCAACTTATCCAGAATTTCTGTTGGGAATACTTCACAACTAAAGCTCTACCTTTCCTTGGGGGAAATGCAACCATTTAACTTCTTTCTTCTTTATATGTATACCAAGGAACGGATGGTTTGATCCCGTGGGAAGTCTGTATCTGTTCACAGTTACATTTGTTCATTTCAGGAGGATTCTGTGTTATCTGGGAAGAAGAAAAAGAGAAGAGGATTTGGCTTAATTTATTGTGTTGCCTGTTCTTTCTGCTGTACCAAAGATGCGCATTCCCAAATTTGATTTGAAGATGCAGTGGAGGAGGGGGAAATCAAAGAAATGATTATCATGCCTGGGGTGGGCAAGGCTGGTGGGAGGGAAATGGGGGAAGGGAAAATGAATCAGGAGGCACCATCATTGAAATTGGATTTAATAAATTACTCCAATTTATTGTTTATTTTTTTAATTGCATGCAGTTGCATCTCTTTTTGCCCTGCTTGATCATAGAAAGTAGCACATTTTTAAGCAAAACACAGAAGCCCCTGAGTTTCACATCTCAGTCTGGAGGCGTACTAGGATGCAAACTTTAGTGATGCTCATACAGAGGAAAAGGAAATAGTGAGGCAGAGGACAGAAACAAAGGGAGGTGGGATATCCAGGAATGCGGTTTTGATGGATCCTCTGATTTATCTAAAAACGATAAGGTGCCCCTATAAATATGCAAATGTCTGCACTGCGTCTTGTAGAGGTACTGAATGAGCCTTTTGCACAATGCAAACATTCAGTTTGTTCAAGGGCGCTCGCTGGGGTTCCATATGCCGAGCTGCGTGCTCGTGGCCTTTAATCACGCTGCCTTTGTTTTTTCAAAACTTAAATTAGAAGTGCATTAGTGTTTATATGATGTATGCGCTGTTTTTTTGTGTTTGTTTGGGGGGAGTTGTTTGGGGTTTTTTTTCCTAAGATTAAGGAAGCGGGCTGAATGCAGCCCTCTCAAATGCACGGGGCATGGCAAATCGCGGGAAACACCGGCACTGGCAACGGCAAAAGGATGTAAATTTGCGGAGCTGCTGACGGCAAGGTGGATTGCAGCTTTGGGGCTAGGGGAAGGCCTGTGTAACACAGCGGGGAGCCCTTTACACCACCCTGCGACCCGTTGAGAGCCTGCCTGTATGCTCCCCGGGGTGTCAGCAGCCAGAGCCAGCCCGAGTTCCCCTTTGTTGTAAATTTGGGCTTGAAAGGAGGATATATTCTAAAAGAAGGTTATATTCTAAAGGAAGGTTATATTCTAAAAGGAGGAGCTATGCAAAAGCGCATCAGAGATTCGTAGCCTGAGCTGCACTCTCATCGCTGCGGGCCTGACCCGAAGCACGCTGGACTCAACCCAAAGGCTGCCTTTAACAGCGGCCCTAGGATGGGCCTTGTCTTCTTATTATGAGTTTACTGAGCTGTTTTTTTCTTAAGATTAAGGAAACAACAAAATCCATGCATCAAAATGCTAAACAAACCGCTCTTTCCTTGAAGATTTTTTTTAAGAGAGGTCTCTCCTACGTGTATAATACTGAATTTTATATATGTATATATGTAGCGTGTGTGCAAGTGTGCGCACATTGTGTATATAGGTAACTCCACTGCAAGTTTTAAGAGCTCGAACACAAAAGGGAGCCAATTAATAGGCCGTGGAGACAAAACGCCGGCTTGTAGATGTGTTTCCCCTGCAGAAATCGCCCCCCCGCCCCGTTAGACTGCGCTTTCTTGATCTGATGCAACCCGAACGGGGAGTCAGCTGTGAATCAGGCTCCTTGTTCTCATTTCCTTCATCGCTGACACGGGCTGCAAGAGAGGAAGGAGGAGGGATTATTTGTGAGGTTATTAAAAAAAAAAAATCTAGCTCCCTCTCCTCCCCCCTTCAAGATGCACTGGCACGTCTAGAATGTTCCGCGGCATGAATTTGGACTTCCCTCATTAAACTGCGTCCTCTTCCCCTTCCTCCTGCTCCTTATTAGTTAAAAACTGCTGTTTGCAAGTCACGGAGCAGATAATTCGGCGCTTTGATGAGTGGATTGCCAGTTAGCAATACAGTGGAAAATGCCTTTTTTTTTTTTTAAGTCAGCAAGCTGTTTAATGGTTTCAGAAATTAAAGGATAATTGCACTTGAGTGAATATAGGCTTTTATAAGGGCTTTATATACCACTATTAGGGCATTTCCCATTTTTGAAAATTCTCTCTGTGCATGAGGCCACTAATTCTTCATCACTGCCCTGTCCTGGCAAGCGGCTGCTCCGAGCGTTTTGGTGACATCAGGCTGACAACAAGCTAGGGGGGGTTGTGCAACTTTAATTTTTGCCTGTTGTTGCATTTCTGCATGGTGATTTTGTTTGCAAGATCGTGTAAGTTTGGCCGTGAAAAGTTTACACTGTAAATGAGCACAAGTGAAAAAAATAGTGCATCTATTCTTGTTAGGTTTCTTGCAGATAAGGAACTCGGTCTTGTCCAGAGAGAGAGTAAGGATGAGAAATGTGAGCATAAATTTGGTGGTAGAAAAAGTTTAGCTGTGGTATGCTGCAGTATGCTTCTGCAATATATAAAAATTGCTGATGTGTAAAAGCGCTTGGTAATGCTTCTAAACCAGATTTTTAGTAATAACAATAACGGAAGCCGTTCCCGGGGAACAGGGCTGGTCAGGAAATCCAGTGCCACTGCACCTTAATACAAAGACTGATTCATTATTTCCTGGCATTTGCTTTCTTTCTCATTAATGTCATAGGCAGGAGGGGTAATCATTCAGCCATCTCTTTAGCTTAAAAAGAGTAAAAGATTAAAAAAAAGCAGTAACCCAGTGTAATTAGTGTGAGAGGGGATTTTGGGGGGAGGATGTTTCTGGGGGGGGTCCCCCTTTTCTGTTCCAGGCAGTATTTGTCATTCTCTGGCAGGAATGACTAATTTATTGTCTGAGTCTCCAATCTGGATTCATCGAGGGTGGCTTTCATTCCCTCCCCCGCCGCCAAAAAAACTCTTCTGATGTGCTGGGTATTTGTTTGGGAGGGGGGAAGGGGGAAGGTTATATGTTTCTGACCTGCTTTACTACTGAAAGTAAATTAATGCACACGCTGGATTCCCCTCTGCTGTGCTGATTGGATCCTCGTGCCGATTAAATATTTCACACTGATAGAGGGATGCTGAAAGCACTCAGCTGGTAATGTGGTATGTACATCAGTGCTACAATAACTGACTTTCAGGTAAAAGTCAAACAAAACCCCCAGTTTGCTGCAGTTTTGATCAGAATGAGTTCCACTTTGAATTTAAATCCTAGAGCCTGCTGCAGTGATGGCTAATTAATGGAGATCTGATAGAGAAAAATGAATATGTTCTTACTTCTAATGACAGGCAGGCAGTGATTTGTCAAAAAAAAAAGAGAGAGAAAGAAAGAGAAAGGGAAAGAGAAAGGAGAAGGAGAAGAAACTAACAGACAAAAGAAGACTTAAAAAAAAAAAAAGAAGATACTGTGATTGTACTTCAGCACACATAAACCGCCATGCCTGTGTTTTACACGCAGCCTCGCTTGACTAAAAGCCAGTCCCTACAAAGGTGTTGTCCCTCCTTTCGTGCCTCGTGGCACTTCTGCCAGGATGTTTACATTTACTCTCAGATTTTCTTCTGTTTCTTTTACTTTTTTAACTCGTATCCCCTGATAAAAACTAATGCACCAGTTCCAAGTAGCAGTGAAGTCACCACTTCCTTGCCTATTGATAGTGCTTTATTGCTTCTTTGGGAGGAGCGAAGCGGCAGAGCAGGTGCTCCCCCAGCCATGGCCTCTGTGGGGTCCCAGCACCCCAGGCACAGGGCAGAAGCTGGGGGTCCCGTGCTGCCGCTGCCCAAAGTGATCGTGGCCTCCTGGCGCATGGTTTGGAGGGAGCTTGGCAGGAGGAGCAATCCCAGGCTCTTCTCCCCCTCCTCCCTTGCTGGCTGCTCCGCTTCAACACCACCACGGCAAAATGTGGTGTTTTGGGAACAGTGTTAAACTTTTCCATGCAAGCCTCTCCATCCTCGGTTGCATGAAAATATTTTTAATGTCCACTCTTCTCTTCGGACACAGGCGCCTCGGTGCCAAGGGGTTATCTGCAAAGGGAAAGCATTTTAGTGGGACTCTGCTGATGAAACACTGGCCACAGAGCCCTTCTCCTCCATAAATCGCCACCAAACTCCTCTTGGTACCTATGTAGGCGTACATACACGTGCCCAGCATATGCTCCCCTGACTTCTGTTTCAGCCTGTAAAGTGACACAGGTGTCTAGTGAATCAAGGCCCAGGTAAGGCAAGATCACTCACCACTGCTGTGTATGAAAGTAGCGACTTGGAAATACTTGATAAATACATAGAAATTCATAGGACTGTACCAAAAGCCTGAAATATTCCAGGTGCTATGGCTAGGGGCTGATCCGCAATGCATTTGTGTGTTGCTACGGTTAGAATATTAAATATGCTATTGTTCAAGTGAGTTTTATTGCAACAATTGAGTAAATTAATGGAGGTCAAGGCCCTCATTGCTGGAGGAGTCTGTTCAGCTGTTTGGCATGCAGGACCTTAGATAGGTGACGAATGTTAAATTATTAATCGACAAGACATCATTTTGGTTTGAAAGTTGATTGCCGTTCTTCTGCAAGCTAAATAAACTCTCCGGATTATGCCAAATGTTTTCGCTTAGCTGTGGGGCTGCTAATGCAAAGGTCTGATATTGCTGTGAAAACAATTGCAGTTTTTCACAGCAAAACTGCTTTGTCAGGAGAGTATCATTCTAGAGGGATTAATGGACTGAAGTCTCTATCTACAGTGTGTAGGTGTTAAAATATAAATGTGATGGACACTGAATTTTAGGTCCTTTTTAAACAGGTCTCATATTTTACTATGGAAACATGAAGGTTCGTTGAGAGGCATGCATCTATTTTAAATCACTGCCACAGGGAAGAGTAACCAGCAGCAGAGTATTCCCCTATTGGAGAGCAGGACCGTATTCTTATTTGAGATGCACATACAAAGTAAGGCTGATATCAGATTCGTAAGGATTTGAAGAAGCAATGTGAACTGCAGCAGGGTAAAATGAAGAAACTGAAACGCTAAGCTAAAAAACTGAAAGCGTGGGTGCTGTCCATGTGGAGCTGCGGTGTGTGCACACATGCATGTGTGTATGTGTATCTCTCAGTGTGTATTCTGTGACAGCACAGCATTCTTCAGCTCCATTTCTCCCTTTGCTCTTTCCATTTCTTTATTCACTAAAAAGAATGGGCTGTGTTACGTGATGGGAGAAGTAGCATTTGAATAACTGCTGGTAGCGAGGCTAAAACTGTTGCATGGTTGTCGTCTCACCAACAAACGTTTACAACGCAGACCTCTATAGGAAGGAGGGGTGTAGGGAGAAGGCTCACATATAAAAATAAATAGAAAGGCCAGAGTTATTTTGATACATATGGAAAAAAATATTAGCTCTGCTTTGAATAGTTGAGGCTGTGCCATGTACAAGATGGGAAATCATAAACAAGCGGCAGCTTTCCAGCACATTGTAGTGTGTTTGCATGTGACTGGCATACATATTTCAAACTCCAGTTTGCCTGTGGCATCCTGCAGTGAAAATGAAAGTTGTGTTGCTATTGAAAAGGCACTGCTTCAAAATTGGTGTATTGTGAGGACTGTTATGCTGTGGATGAGAAGCAGCGACCTGCTTTCCAGCATTTAGAGCCAATATTTTTTTTTTTTTGGCTCTTCCATTATATCAGCACATGTTTTCAACTGCAGTGTCCAAAGCATGCTTAGGTTCTTGTTATTCGTCATTCCAAAAGTGTCAGAGAATATGTTATGCTGACTGATTCTCAAAATGCAGATTTTCTCTCTCTTCAAAAAAACAAGACTATTCTTTTAATTAATCTGGCAGAATTAGAATGCAGCAGATGTAGGTTTTGTTGACTTTTTTTTTAACCTCTCATATCATAATCTTTGTTTTTGCCAACACTCCTCTATCAAAGTCTTCATGGGGGTATAAAATAAAAAAGGTCATTACAAAGCAAAACTGCATAATATCTTTTCCCCTGCAAACATAATCTGATTAAGGGGGGGGTGTTTTTGGAGTTATGGTAGGTACATTTTCACAAAATGATTAAATGACACACAAAAGAGAAACTCTAGCTGCTTTTCTCTATACGAATAGACAATTTTTCTGCAACTGTCTTTTGGAAGCTAATCTTTAGACCTGATCCTTTACATATGCTTCCATATTTTGTTTCTAAAATTTGCAGTTATTTAAATAAACTTAGGATAGTATCGTTCTCTGTGGAGGCCACTGGCTGATTGGTCCTGTCAAAGCCTATCACGGGGCAGTATTCTTTCCAGTATTTACTTAAAAGAAACCCCAAACCTAGATTAAAAAAGATAGTTCTCCACTAGGAGATGAACAGTTGACTTTAAAAGCATTTAATATTTATCTCAAGTTAGACTTTGAAACAAGCAGTAACCTTTATTTCCTGTTAGCTTTTTTTGTTGCATACATGTGAATAGACATTTTGGTCAGCTTATTAGGAAAATACCAGCACATGACATAGACACACAGGAACAATTTACTGGTATGGTAGGGAGAACAGCAAAGAATGGATGGATGTTAGTTTGAGTAGCAAGAAAAAAATTTTTTTTATGTTTGCAGAATTTCTGCTTTTGCACTTCTCATTGTGCTTTCCTCCTTTAGCATAAGATTAAAAAAAAAAAAAAGATTACTGGCTATTAAATTGGGCCAGGAAAGTAATCAGCTATTCCTTATTTACTTGCCTTTTCCATTGAGCTACCAAGTATTGTACATCTTTTGGGATCGTGGCATTTTGTTTGCTTGGATGATTTTTGTTGTTGTTACTGAACTGACCAAAGAAAAGTAAAGATATTAATACCATTAGAATATTACATCTTAGAAATTTTATTTCCTGTAAGTGAAAGTATGAAATAAGTACAGGAACACTGAATGTTTCTGTGAGAAGTTTTTCATTTAGTAATCTAAATATTTGCGTTTCTGAGGACAAAGATTAACATGTACTTTTGCAATATGAAGACAAAGGAAATAATAGGTATCAGGGATAGAGACTGCTTTTACTTCCACAGAAAAGAAATCCCAGTGGAACTAATGTCAGCAACAAGACTCCTACCGTCTTCAGCAGAACTAGCATTTCACTCCTGGACTAACTCCATTTACTTCTCGGTAGAGTTGTGAAGATGTAATGTTCAGCTGTCATACATGCAGTAGTTTTGCATTTGCAGTTATGTGCTAGTACATTGAAGCAGTACAAGGAACACCAATGGAAAAACTGTACCAAAACACAGTAGCCACCTAAAAGTATTATGGTGTTTTATCACATGCAACTTTTTCCACATGCATACAATGCACCTGAGCTTCTTGGCTTTCACTTGAGTACTTCTAAGGGCATATTTCTGTACTCAGAGAAAAGTTCTCCTTTCCTCTTCAAAATATCTATGATACACGGAACAGGTTATCTTAAGGAAAATATTGCATATTTTTCCTTAAGATGACTAGTTAGGTAATGGAGAATAAAATATGAAGGCAAAAATGAACAAAGCTTGAAATAATTTATACAAAGTCATGATTGCTAGGGTAATGATGACATATAAAAATAAATGCTTCTTTTCATTAAAATATGAAACATACTTCTAGTAAAATGCATGCTTCTGAGTTCAGATAAGCATGAAAACTACAGTCCTTGGAGCAAATATATTTGACAATGAAGATTTTTCAGCCTTAAAAGTATGTAACAGGGTTAAAGGTAAGAAGGTATTTGCTTAAAAGCCTGATTAATTAATTAGTTTTGTACTATAAAGCTTGTACTTTATTCCCAGAAGTAAGGTTTTTAACCTTTATTCTGGAAAGAACTAAGCATGTTTATGACTTTATACACACTCTATTTGAACAACTGAAATTGCAAACAAAACTCTTAATGACTTTACTAGTACAGCAGCAGACCTATAAATGTGGTTAAGTTTCCTGAAGGGCTCATTAGAAGTAATTTCACTGAAGCTGATAGGACCATTCACAGGGAAGAAAGTTAAACATGGGCACAAGTTTTTGCAGGATTAAGTGCCTTTGAGATTAACTCTTGTAAGAATAAAATAGTTAAAAATATCAAAAGAGGATTTACCAATCATATTTTTCCAAATATACTTAACCTGCCTGAACAGCATTAGTAAGAACAGTTTCTGAGAAGATATTTTTTAAGTACAACAAGTTTATAAAAGTTTTTTCTTTCCAAAAGTGAATGTTTCACACAGACACGGGTATTTACCATATGGCAACTTTACAGTGGCTGTACAAATTGTGACTACAAGTCTTATAACAGATGCTGTAAATAGATGGTAATAAATGTAATCATATTCCAAATGACAGAACAGCCACTCTGTAGTAATTGAAAAGTACAACTGTCAAGAAAAATAGTGACAACTGTGAGTTATTAATGGGCGTTATGAAGAAAACTTAGCTTGAAGGAGCCACTGGAAAAATAGCAGCAGTTTGTGAGAGAAAATATAATAAAGATCAAGGGAAAACAGCAAATGAATCAAAAGTAAATCAAGGTGAGAAACTACGAGAACTAAACGAGTGTTCAGCATGAGGCTAGCAAGTGTAACGCAGTTCAGTCTGATGGGAGGAAGGCAAAGTTGAAAAATAACATTCTTTACGTCTAAAAATCTTTTATTTTTATTATTAATTAGAGCTGCTAGAATATCTAGACCTATATCGGGGTCATTAGTTCTCGCCATAAACATGTACCAAAGGAAAAAAAGACTCTTGAAACCCACAAGCCCTATGCCAAGTGCTCAAGGTGGAGTGAAGCCCTTCCTTCCCGCCCGTTCATTAAGAGGGGAGGGGGAAAAAAAAAAAAAAAAAAGGTAAAAAGATGCAAATCCAGTTTAGCCGCGGCGGAGGCTGACAGGAAAGCACCGCCAGCAGCGGCGGAGCGGGGCCCCGCCCGCAGCCCGCGCCCGGCCGTTAGGGGCCGTTGGCGGCCGTTAGGGGTCGTTGGCGGCCGTTAGGGGTCGTTGGCGGCGGCGGCGGTGCCGCCGCCGCCGCCGCACGCGCTGCAAGGCAGCGCGGCCCCCGCCCCCTGCTCCGCGGTCCGTCGCCCCACGGCGAGGGGCGCGGCGGCTCCGGCGGCGGCAGCAGCCTCCGCGGGGGAGCCGGGCCACCGCGGCGGAGTGCTCTCCTCAGCGGGGGCGGGAGGGGCCGGGGGGCCGCGCCGCCGCCGCCTCCTGCAGCCTGGCGGGTGATGATGGCGCTTCTCTCTCTCTCCTTCTCTCCCCTGGCAGAAGCTGGCGGTGCGGAGCTGCCCCGCGGCCGTGCTGGTGGGCAGCGGGGCCAGCGGCAGCGCCAAGCCCGGCGGCGTCCCGGCGCTCCTCAAGGCATCCGGCGGCGGGAGCCCCAGCGGCAGCCCGAGCCAGAACCTGGCCATCTCTGTCCTGCCGGCCAAGGCTCCCATCGCGATGGTGACGGCGCACCTCAACGGAGGGCTGGGCTGCAGCGCCGCGGGCGTGGAGCCCCCGCAGAGCGCCCCCATCAACTTGCAGACCACAGCCAAGCTGGTGGGCGCCCGCCGAGCGCCCGAGCTCGGCTCCACCGCCCAGGTACCGGCGGGCGCCGCTGCTGCCGCGGGGAGGGCGTAGGGGCGGGCCGGGGCGGGGCCGCCGCCGGCGGGGGGAGCGGAGCGGGGCGGGAAGGGGCGCGCGTGTGCGTGTGTGAGGGGGGTGTGGGGCAGCTGTGAGGGACGTGTGTGCGTGGTGGCTCTGAGGAGGTTGGAGCAGCAGGGGGACTCCGGTTAGCGTCAGGGCCACCCTCAGATCGGGGGTGTGGGATTTGTGCACAGACTCGTGTCGTCCCCCCCCCCCCCCCCCGCCTCCCCGGAGCATGGGGATTTCCCCCTGGAAGTATGGAGACTTGCCCCCTCCTCCCCCCCCCACCTCTGCTGGAAGTGTGAGGACTTGCCCCTCGCCAGGCATGTGGGGATTTGCCTCTCGGGGGTATGGGGATTTCCTCACCCCCAGGAGTGTGAGGAGTTGCCCCCCCTCCTGCCCCAGAAGCGTGGGGCACTGCGGGTGTCTGGCAGGCTCTGGGGGATAGGCAGGTTCCCTCGCCTCTGAGACCCAGCGTGGACTGGCACGTGGGCCCTGGTAGAAGAGGGCTGCACAGAGCTGAGTGGAGGGGATGGCCGTACTGTTTGGGAATTTAGCACTCCTGTTGCTTGCCCCCATTTGTTCACCCTCTGAGGCTGCTTTTGTGGTTAAGAAGCAGTTCTTAAAAAAGTAGTTTAAAGAAGCGTTGCCCTGTTGGCGGTTCAGACACTGTTTGCAGGGGTGGAGAGTCTCCTCATAGTGCCATCGTTTCAGATATCCTTGTAGTGGTTCAGACCTTCCTTCGCTTAGGCAGAGGGAGGAACGGCAAACTCTACAGGAGCTGGCAGGCTGCCAAAGTGTTTCTTCCAGTTACACTAATTGAGAATATGGGGGGATGGGATTGTTCTGTTCTGTTTTGTTTTTTTTTCTGCTTGTGTTCGTAGTAATCTAAACATGAAATGGAATGAATGAATTAGTGAAAGAAGGGGGTGCAAAAAGAAAAGGGGTGCTCTGTCCTGGACACATAATTTTGTGCAGTCAACAGCAACAAAAGAGAAGTTTTTACTCCAGTTGGAGCGTGTGTCAGGAGAGTGAAATGATCCTGATGAATCTAAAGTTCAAAGAAAGTCACAAAGCCTTTTCCTAAAACTGAGGACATACAGATGTAAACTATTATTGCTCACACTTGAAAAGTAGATTTCTTGTCTACTTTCTGCACATAGAGGCTGTGGTACTGTATTTTTTTTGTACCCTAATTCTTCTTCACAAACTCAGGAATTTAATCTTTTATACTCAGGATAGAACAAAATGTGTATTAGGGAAATAGGCAAAGTAACTGCAGACATTTTTAAATCAAGGTTATATCAGAATGTATGAGGTTTTTTCATCCCCATGAAGCCTCCTCCTAAACTCTAGAGAGGGAATGTCCATCACCTCTTAAATCAGCTAACAAACGGGAAAGCACATGCAACCACTTTGGGAACTAAATCATTCTGTCACTTTTGCTGGAGAAATGTCATTGTCTTTAGCTGTTATAATATAGTAACTGTGCAGGGAATTTGATTTTGAATTTCTGTTCTGTATTCATGCTGGATAATTTCTTTATTGAAGGTGTTGTTTATACTTTATTGAAAAGATACTTGAAGATATTCCAGTAGGTATTTCTTAGAATCCTGAAAAGTAGTCATATAAATGATAATCGTATAAATGATAAAAGTTTCAATATTTCAGTGGTCTGTCATTTTGTGAAGGACTATCTTTTACTCTCACTGTCAGAAGCCATAGGAAGAAAAGATTCAAAACAATAATGAAAGAAGCTTGAAACAACATTTAATGTATTTAGCCTGAATTGTGTCATTGGCTGCAAACTTGTGATCTCTATAAGGGTTGTTAAAGGAAACAATTTCTAGTCTGGCAAGCTGTAGGGCTGTTGAATTAGCCTTAATGCTTCCTGTGTATTTCTTCAAAAGGCCAAACAGGTCCCACTTCTACCTTCCATGTTTCCAGTCCTTTTATGTTTAACAGTACATTGTACCTCGTTGGAACAGAACCGTGATGCTAGCATGTGCGTTTCTATGCTGTGTTCTCTCAAACCTGAAACAGTATTTGCCCCAGCATTACAACTTCTTTCATGAAGAACAATTTTTAAGCTGAAGCTTGCCATTAGTGGAATAGCATGGGAATATTGTGCTGCATTTGGATTTGGCATTCATTTTACTCGAGGAAGCAGTCCAGTGTTTTTCTTTAGAAATATCTTCACCTTACCACATTTTTTACAACTGTGGTTTCATGATTTAGTATCATTGATTTTGTTTGTAATTCATGAAAGAAAAAGCTGCGCAATGGCAAGTTTCTGAAACAGAGAACTAAGTGGTTTTCTCTTTTTGAAAGAGAGTCAGCAGGCATAGATGAAAACAATTAGAAGTATTGAATTGTTAATGTATAAGAATGCAAGCTGACCTTCAGCCCTACACTGTCAGGAAGCTTAGCGCTGAATTGTAAGTTAATTATCATTCCTCTACCCAAATTAAATTTGTTTTGCAAGGTTTCTTTTTCTGGTCCATCTAAAAAAAATCTATTCTTACTTCATGCTCAGTATTCTTGACTGTTCCCAGTGTGGTGATTACAAATCAATACCAGTAATACCTTAGCTACCAGCACTGTAACATCAGTGGGAAATTTCATTGTTGCCACTTATTAATAAGCATTTACTTTGTCTTCTTTTCTTTTTTTTTTTGTGGCATTGTTATGGCTCAGAAAGCTATTTTTTTTTCTCTTGGAATATATGAAGTTCGTGAGATGGTGGATAATGACAGCCTCCTGCAAACTGGGTTAAGGTGGCAAGCTGATAGTAGTAAATGAGATTACTGGTGTAGTGTAGCCTTCTCCTCTGCATCTGTGAAGTGAGGGAAAGGGCAAGAGCATGAAATGCAATGTTATGAGTTTCTGAACAGTGGTTTCTGCTCGAAAGCATTTAAGGGGATCAGGCTGTGCATACAATCATCTCAAGGGGTATCTAGCAGGAAGGATGAAATGCTAAATGAAACTCAGCAGAAAAAAATAGGGCATCAAATAGTATCATCTAAACACACAACTTGTAAATATAGATAGGATTAAATGTAAGTTTGTTATAGAATTTTCATTTGGGCAGCTGTGTGTCAGCACTTTCATTTTAGGCTGTTGTTTACGCAGAAGATTTTTAAAGCAATTTTGAAACATTGTTGACTAATGACAGCAATATCTTCATTGAAA
Organism: Apteryx mantelli; assembly: GCF_036417845.1. NCBI lineage: Eukaryota > Metazoa > Chordata > Aves > Apterygiformes > Apterygidae > Apteryx > Apteryx mantelli. Next base: position 143,664,536 of record NC_089978.1, read on the forward strand.
AGAGTATCTAAATAATTATATGCATAACAAACACTGGAGGATTGATCAGATATTTATCACGCCTCTTATTAGAAGGAAGAAACATTGTGATATTAATGATGATTGGAATCTGTAAGCATCAGAAATTGTAAGCTCCAGAAACTAGCAGTATGTCTACACTAAGGACTTCTTTGGCAGCTTTTCAGTGTCAATCCAGTGTATGAAGATATGACTGATGGAGCTACACTGATGAAATGTAGGGGCAGTGATATCAGGAGAACAGCTCTTTCTCAAGCTTAGAGCTTCATTTGGATGGTCTGGAGTACGATATGTTGGCAAGAGCAGAATTTTGCTGACTTTGGCTGAATTTTGCTGACATATGCTGTATGTACACTAGGGGTGCTTTGCCTTCAGAGAATAGCTGTTGTTCTGTATAGAGAATATCCTGTGGCTATTGGATAGATGTAGGATGCCAGCATACCTGTCCTCCTACTATAAAGAGATTTTAATGCAAACCTCTCAAATTATATTTTGATTGTAATTGTATTTATGTGGTGTTTGCTATTTCCTATCCTAGCCACCATTTCCTAACTGCAAGCAGGATCTGAGGTTGCTTTGCTGAAGTACAAAATCCCATCTGCTGTGCTGGAACAATGTACTGAGTAAAGAAAATGCCCTCTGCTACCTCCTCATTCTCTTCTAAACTGCAAAACTGAGGGCCAGCAGGCATCACAGAACCTAGTTTGGAAAAAGCAGAAAGCCTTTTGGCTGTTTGAAAGTTGGCAGTTGGATCAGCCAGCTATTGGGAGAACAAGCAAAATGGGAGGCGGGGGGGAATACAGCTGTCAGACCACTCAACTGCTTTTCAGGAGCTGTAGTGAGAGGAAAGCAAAAAGCACTGGAAGGGCATATATGCACTGGGCCATGAATCACTGTGATAGGAGTACACAAAGGAGTTCCACAGAAGCATGGCACAGAGTGGCTCTGCAGAGGTATTTCATGTCCTGGAAGCAGTATGCTGGGTACTGCTTGAGGTAGCCTTTGCCTCTCAGGCAGCTACACTGCTCTGGTTGCAGAGTTAGGTTGTTTGCAGCTAGCATTTTTATCTCTATACAGCACAGCATTGCTGGCTTTAAACTTAACCATGACCCTGGAATTAGACTGCTGCTAGAATTGACTCTTGCTTTGTCAACGTAAGCACTGTTCTCTGTATTTACCTGTCATTTGCTGTATGTGCACTGTTCACCTATTATAGGTCCCAAAGGCTCCTGAAGGGAGAGGCAGATACTGGGTACATTTGGATACTGTTGTATTGAGTACATTTGGATACTGCTGTAATAAAGAACTGGCTGTTACTTGTGATCCTGATAGAGAGCTTCCGTCAGCTGGTAATCAGGCCCCCATTACTCTGTGTGGCTCTTTGAAAGCATTCTAGCAAGATACTGACTCCCTTCTGTCCATCAGGACTCCAAAAGCAGCAGCCTAAAATCTGCTTTCTGCTCCTCTCCATTCTTTCCTTCCCACACATGTATTCCCTGAGTCAACTGGCGTAAAGTTTGGTAAGCTTCCCCATGAACATGTGCTGTTGCGTCTTGGGGCTTGTCTATACAGGGAGGTTATTTCAAAGTAAAATATAGCATGAGAATTTATAGTGCTATAAATTCTTAGCAAGATAGTAAACTGTTCTCCACAAATGCTTCATTAACTCCACAGCTCAAAGAACTACTTGTATCCTTGTTTAGCTTGAGCAGGCTACATGAGTATCTGTTTTGTTTTGGGGGTTTTCTTTCAGGAAAAAGTGGCTTTTATATGTGTGGGTGGATGCTCATATATACTTCTTAGCTATCTGCTTATTCAATTTACTAGAAAAACGGCATTCCAAAAGTTTAAGAACATATCTCTGCCTGTTATGGCCATTTTTCAAAATAATTTATTTGTAGAATGATTTATTACCTTTCTCTTCTCCATCCCACTTAATGTGTTCTATTCTGCTCTCTGTAAAAGTGCTTCCTCCATAATTGGAAATCCACCTGCATGTATGACTAAGTCTTTTTACATTTTATTTATTATTTGTATTGCAGTAGTACTTAGAGGTTTTATTTATAGATATATTTATCTGTATTGGTTATATGGCTATATATAGCTTTTTCTATGATCCATGCTACCATAGTGTCTGAGTACAGGCAATAGTTAATTTATCCTCACAGTTATTATGACTAAGGTGCTATTATTGCACAGTTTACCATTGGAAAACTGAGAAATAAAGGATCCATTTGTGGTCCTTCACAGGAAACTCCCACGGGCTGTGTTGAGCAGGGTCACTGTGTTGACATCCATGCTACTGGCCTTTTAGGTCATTCTGAGAGTGTCTCAGACATGTCCACACTGCAGTCGGCATCCTTGGGAACAAGAATTGCCCCACAAGCCTGTGGAGCATGCCCACTTTAGATCTTGCCATGGCTCTTTACTGACTCCTTCATATGTCCTTCTTGACCTCAATCTTCAGCGTCCACACTGATCTCAGTGTGCCAGCAGGCAGACTGAAATGATGACTAGTGAGCTCAGGGAAGGACAAAAGAGAAATCGAGAGGGTCCACATACATCTAGGCAAGGGGGAAAATGAAGACAGTGCCTTGTGGCTTTTGATGACTGTGGTCTTTTTCGTAATCTACGTGAGGACCACGAGTCTTGCCAGCATCAGAAGCGTACCAGTCTGTCTATAATGTACCAAAAAATAGTTGTGTTTCCGGAATCCATGGCTTTCAATCTTAGGATCAAACTGATTTTGTCAGTATCCTCAGATAAGATCATACCTTTCTCCAAATATGGGTTGATTAGCAGTAGCTCATGAATTTCCAGATGTTGAGGGGTTTTGCTGAGGGCTTACTTCAGCTTTATTTTCTTTGGCACTGGTGCTAGTTTCTGGGTGTCTCATTTAGAGTAACTGGACAATAATTGATGTGTGTGGGTGACAGTTCTTACTGACTTTCTCCCAACTATGCTGTTTCTTACAATCTCTTCAAGTATGAAAAGGGGGTTGAGTCTCCTGCTGGGGCCAAATTAGTACTCTGAGCTATATGCTTCTGCCAGCTTATGTGGCGCACTTGGTGTGGTAATAGCATTCTATTATAAATAACAATACGTGAGAGAACTATACACAAAGCCTGTGGCAGGAAGATTTTGAACAGACAAGCCCAAGAGTGAGGTTGTAGTGCTGTCCCTGCCATCATGCCCTGTGGGACACAGGTTTATAGAGCAGAGTTACTGTAGGCAGAGGAATTCTGAAATGTGATCCAACTAGACAACATTAGAGGAACCTATGGAGAACTCTTAAGGATTAAAATCCTCTCTGGGACGCCATTTGAGCTGCTGTGAAGGACAGCAGTGTAGATAGGAATTTGACGTGAAGGGCTTTGCTGATGTTGCAACAGGACTGTGTAGATCCAATCAGAGAGATAAAGACCTAGATTCTCTGAAGTGTCACAGAACAGAATTATGGAATGGTTGAGACTAGAAGGACCTTTAGAGATCATCTAGCCCAACCCCCCTGCTCAAGCATGGTCACTTACAGCAGGTTGCCCAGGACCCTGTCCAGACAGCTTTTGAATATCTCCAAGAATGAAGTCTCCACAACCTCTCTGGGCAACCTGTTCCACTGTTCAGTCACCCTCACCTTTCCTTAGCGTATATCCTATTGGAACTTTTGTTTGAGGTATCTGGGCCCAAGTGTCTTGCCTGGGGGCATGCGGATGCTCTGATAGAGTGGAGGATTGAAGCAGAGTCTCGTTGGCATGTTAACCACTTGGTTATCCTTCCTGTTTGTTCTCCATGGTAGACACTGAAGGCATGCCTGTTGGAGAGAATGTCTGAAGAGCATACAATTGAAGCAGTCAAGACAAAATTCCTGGGGAAATCAGGATGTAGAGAGATGAAACAACTTCTAGGGTCACACAGCAGGAGAGAGCTCAGATTCATCCATCGCAATCATCACAATCCTATATTTTGTCCAGTAGACCACACCATCTGAGATTGTCCTCTGTGGCTTTCAGAAGGATATCAGCCACGATGTGCCTATGAGTAGGACAGAGATGTTGGATTGCTTTAGCATTGGACCTCAAAGGATATGTAGTAGAAAGATTTAGTATTGATCAAGATTGGCTTCTAATAATTTTCTTAAGGTGGAAGTATTCAATATCATATTTTCAGTTTCTTGGATCATCCTTTGATAGCTTTAAGGCAAGTAATCTTCAGGATGTATTTGTAAATGTAGAAGTGGAGAGGTGTCTCAGAGAAATTTAAAAAAAGACAAGGGGAGGGATAACCCTAAAGATTCAAAGTCCCACACAAAATCCTATGATCCATTCTGTCATTGAGGCTTTACTAACTTTTAACTCTACTATTAGAGTGCTGTAAAGAGCATAGTAATTTTAGGAAATGGATTATAGAGTATGTGTGACAGATTCTGCTTGTATTTACACCATCTTAGTTGCAGATTTATTAAGTGAGGTACATGAATTTACTCCATATTTAAGTATGGGTAGCTAAGAGCTGAATTTGGCCTTACTAGTCTGATATATCCTGCATAAAAGCACTTTAAAATTTGTATTTCTTGCTAAATAGCATAAAATTACATCCTTTCAGGTTAATTAAACCGTTTTGCAATGCTGGTTGCTGTTGATGGGATATTTAAATGTCAGCTTCAGAATAAGCACTTACGCTTCCTGATTATAAATGGCTTCCTTTTTAAATATCCCAGACATACGTATATGGTCAATACAGCTGAAGTACATGGATTTCTGCTCTTCTCAATCTGCGTTTTCATTTGGTCGACAATAGGGTCAAACACCCACTGGTATCAATGACTGAATAAAAACTATCAGCAACTGAATAAAACCTGATTAGGCCCAACATGGTATGCCTTCCGTAGCCAAACATTTCTGGTGAAGGCAGTGGATTATTCAGCAGGAGAGGACACGCAAGAGTGGACTCACACTGATTGTCTGATACTTTGTTGTAAGAATCTAGCAGCAACCTTGCCAAATATGTTTCTGTGGGAACCGTCACCAGACAGCGCCCTGCAGGAACTTAAACCCCCAGGAAACAACAGAAAAGATGCAATTTTGGAGAACACACTATGGTTCTACCTTCTGGTTCATGTGACTAAACGTCCCCTGTCTAGGTTCATGTGAACTGGAGTGTAGATATGGATGCTACTTCAGTATTTAAGGAATAGATTTTCCCCCTGCAAGTATCTGAGAAGAATCTCTACCAAAGAATATGAGCAGAAAAAGGAGATAACTGAAGCTACTTCCGTTTTGTCAGTGATTCCTGATACTGTAGGAGAGTGAATGAGCTTTCAGCCTGTTCATATCATCTAGGTCCTTCTAAACAGTTTAGAAGTAATTAATTGACTTGCGTATAGGGAATCAAACAAAAGAGACCAGGTTAAAGGAGGGGGAAATGTTTGCTTTTAAATTTCACACCTTTTCTAGGGAACTGTTTTAACTTCCTAATAAAGAAGGTCTTAAAATGTAGTAGTATATAGGCAGTCCTCTTATGGAAGTTTCTGTGGTATTTTTATACATACTTATATGCCATCCATGTAAACAAATAAAGTTCAGAGTCCCTTGTTCTAATGCTCTGAGTTTATAACACATTATTGTTTTGACGCTAATCAGAGTAGCTCCCATGGAGAGTTTTGATTCACTTTAGAAAACCAAAGAATGCTCTAAAAGTGGTAATACACTGTAGCTATTTCATTGTAATTGGAGGCTGTCTGTGCCTCACGGAAATTACCAGGCAAGCATTCTTGCAAATGTCAGAATTTTCAAGTTCTGTTTAAAATGAGGGAGTAAGAATGGAAGGGGATGGATAGAAAATTTGAGGGCTGTGTGATTCGAACTTGGAGTGCAGTTTGTAATAATGAAAGATGATCAACTTGGGGGGTGGGGATATCATCTCTTAGGTTTTCTAAATTACAGGATACATAAAAATATCCACTTATTCTACATGTACTGTTACTTTAATAAAAAGCACCACTTTAGGAAATGAGAGGCTTTGGAATTTAGCCAAGCATCTTAGTTTTATTTATCATCAAAAGGTGGATTTTTTTCATTATCCATGTAGTTTGTGGGGCAGTTGAATGATTTTTAGGAATTTGAATGTTTGATACTGGACTGCGCACTATTTATCATCTTTCAACTTTCATATTGCAGACACAAGCATGGTAACATCTCCTGTTGGTGTTAGAACTGTATCAAGATTTGGCAATAGGTCTGGTACTAATCTCCTAATGTGTATTTGAGTCTATATTTAAATTAATTTGAAAACTACCAGAAAATACTGCTCTTAAATTATCTTATGTATAACTAGGAGAGAGGGAGGGAGAGAGGGAGGGAGGCAGGGAGGGAGAGAGAGAGGCTGTTGTAAATACAGAGTGCTGATGAATACTCAAGTAGTAAATAGAAATATCTTAGAAGTCATTCCTGACAGTAATAAAGGCAGCAATTTGATTTCATCTGTGGATATTAAACTGGTTTCACATTGCAGTAAAAGTGGTTCTTATGTTCTATTAATATTTATTAGCACTTAGTGATGTTAGGGTTTAGGTGTTATCTTTTCTTCACATCACAGCCATTTTATAAAGATTCAAGTTAAATTGCTACACAGTAAACAATTAAAAGTATTTGTGTATGTGATTGAGAGAAAAAAAAATCTGTCTATGGAGATATTCCTATATGGAAGGCCAGAGCCTCACGGCTTAGGAATCTGTAGAGTTGTGCTCAAAGTACTGTAGTTCTGTGAGTTTATATTAGCTAAAGACCTAGCTCCCTGAGTGCATACTTAAACATATGAGCACTGTTCTGATGATTATATCATTATTATTTGCATGGGCTTCCTGTTGTTTAATGCTATATTTTTTTTCTATTTGTTGCTTTGACTACATGCAATATTTCTTAAAGGTAATGGATTATGTATTACATTCAGTGGCCTTTTTTGTGTGTGACGTGTGAAGGATTTCTACCTTGCAGGATAATGTGAGTCAGAGTGATCCGATCCAAATTTAACCAAATTTGTTCATCTCTAAATTTAGAGAATAACTGAATGGCAAGAGAGATATATTTCAATTCCCATCAGTGACAAGGACAGAGTGTTGGCGGATGGCTGTTAACAGCTATATCGTGTGTTTCTGATTCTCATGTATGTGTGTATGTGTGGGAAAAGACTAGTTACTAACTTTTATTTATCATGGCTCTGCTGCTTTTTTGACTGCTTTTAAATCCTTCTTGGGCTTGATCTTGCTTCAGTGCAGATAATTTTTGTGCAGAAGGTGCACTGTAGACTTGAATCACATTTTTGACCTGTGGGTAGAAAGGCTTGCATTGGACTTGGATTTTTATCGTTATGAAAACTGAAACATAGGCCCTCTTAAAATAGGCCAGGTACCAGGCAAGGTAAGACAAACCAAAATTCTTTTTCTTGATCTTGCAATCAGACTTCAATATCATATTTTCAGAGAACAGGTTGATATTTTGTCCTTCATTTGAGCATAACCCTGAGTTTAACATGTATGTAATTCACATGTCTTCAATAGGATTAATCATGTGCTTATAACGGAGTTTGTATTTTTTCTGTTATGGGGTCTTAATCTTTTTGATTATTCTGGTTCAGAGTACATTTTAAGAAAAATAGTATCAATGATTAGTGAAAACAATTTTGTGGAGTTTCTTACATGGGGTTGCTTATGACTTAGAGTATCATTAAGATTATGTTTAAACACTGTTGAAAAAGATTAATATTGTTCCAAAAACAAATGAACACAAAAAAAATTTTTTTCAAGAAAGAGGGGTAATGATCTCATCTTTTAGTATGGAAGTAGTCTGTCTGGAGTACGTGGAACCAATCACGTTTAAAGCTAAGCATTTGCTATGTTAGTTTTGGTCCAGGGATCTTGTTGTTGCATGGACAAAAAGTCAGCCCTTTTTGCTCTTTGGCCAAATATTGTTCTTGGAGACTTGGCCAGTGAAAGCAAGAACATGTCCCCACTGCTTTTATATTAGACGTTTAGTTAATGGGGACAACTGTGTTCTTTTTTCTTCCCCTCAGTAAGATTTTTATTATAGACTTCTGTTTAGTCTGTTTCTCGTGTTTGATTTTATTAAGTAATACCCCAGTTCAGTGACTGTGTCATCAAATTTGCACATACATTGATGGATTGTGATATTATAAACAATTTGATTGTTGCATCCCTCACTGATTCAAACAGCGAGATTGGCTGTATTGGAGATAAGTTCATTTTTGCATACAAGATCACTGAACTAGCAGTGATTGAATAGGTGATACTAGAAGGTGCCTGACAGTTTTGATAAGATTTAAGTAACATTGTATTTCCTGTAGTTTGCTGAAGTGTTAATGATGGTTTAAAAGTCTTAGCTGTATGCTTACTGTCCTTAGGTATATGAAATAAAAATACAAGTCAGCCTTATTTAATTTAATGTAGTACACATTTCTCTTTCAAGAATCAGTACATTAAGACATTCAGAAAGACAGCCATTTTAGCATAATAGGAATGAGAATCTTATGGAAATTTGGCAGGGATACTGCAGGGTTTGATTTTAGAAGACTGTATGTGGTAGTTAATTAGCAGTTGCTCTAAAAAATACCACCACCCTGTTATCTGATCTCACAATGTTTACTTAAAAGTGAAACTTCACTATATTCATTTTCCCCTCTCCTTGTCTTTTCAAAGTATACTGCCATTTCAAAAGTTTGAATAGTCTATGTTCTATCAACTTGTATCACTTTTTCTAGCGTTTCTTGTTATATGGGAAATGACACTGCATTTATTAGTATTGCTTGAAAAGAAAAGCCCAAGGACCCTAATAAGTACAAGTAAATACAAAAATATCAAGTTTCTGGTGTATCTGTGTTGTTAATGTGGGCTTTAAAGCCAGACTAAGTACTGTGATGGTTCAGAGTGCTTACCCTTTGTTCTCAAGGCTTGAGGAACACAAGATCAAACTCTGTTCCTCTGGCCAGGGTCCAAAAATTCTTTCTGAGTTTAAAAGTTGTTACACAGAACTAGAATCATCCTAGGCCTTGATTTACAATCTTTTCTCATTAATTCCTTTAACAAGTTTCAGTTCTTAAGTCTTCTCAATAACTAAGTATGACTGAAAAAATTCTATGCACATTTTCAAATGTGTGAATTTGTAGCATCTCCACTGAAGTCAAGTATAGTGATGCTAGATTTGTACCAGCAAAGCTGCTCACAAAGTTTCACTATTATCTAAAGGATTACATCACTAGCAGGTCTCTAACATTTTCTGAGTAACAGCAAAATAGGCTTAGTATGTCATTAATTATTATTATATTTTCTTTAAAAAGGAACTTTTCATTAAAAATATACCTTTGTGGCTTGTTTCTCCTAATTTTCAAGATTTTAGTTTACATTGTCAGGATGCAGAGTGTACAGAACTTTTGTGTCTGCAAGTAGAATGTAGATGAAGATCTGAGCAATATCCTTTTAATAACATTTTGTTTTTTGGGTCAGTGGCATGATATAAATAACCCTGCCAGAGTGAGAGCCAATCACTCTAAAAATTTAAAGAAATTTCAGCTAGTAAAGTTCTCTCTACATCTCCCTGATAATCATTGTGGATTTAAGATACCATTGTCCAATTTAAAAAAACTTTTTCCCCATTTAGCTCTGGGAATGACTATGGAATGAAGACCTGATCTCTGCAATGATCTCTGTAAGGATCTATGCACAGACCTTCATTGAACAGAGTGAGGGCTCGTAAATATTCATGGTTCTGCCTTTATGAAGAGATTATTGTTGTGTCTAATTTGAAAAGTTTGTAAGCTAAAAACAGGACATGTTTTCTCCCCATCTCTTTTATTTCTAGCAAAAGAGATTGAGGCTAGCTCTGTAAAAGTACTTCAGTGCTGAAGTGCACGCAACTGTCCTGAATTCAAACTTTAGATCATCAGAATATTTACTCAGCTGCTGTCAAGTCTGGATACAGGTGAAATCCATAAGTGCCTACAATTTTACTAGTTATATTCCCTGTGTGCTCAGTGTCTGCTTTTGGGCATCACAAGAACTACTGTCATGTTAGCTGAACAACAAGATGGCCAGAACATTGCTTGGAATTGTGGGTCTGTCTTCTCCCAGACTGGACTATAAAGACTATGTTCTTTCTTTTCTCACTGACAAATTTAGCAGGAAAAACTGAAAGAGTCTTGCTCCAAAGTATGCTCTGATGGTTAAATGGCTTACCAGAGAGTCCAGGCCAATGTGGGAACTGAAATCTTCCTTCTCTGGAGAATGTGATTTTATTCCCGAGAAATCAGTTCAAAGGAAAGACGGAAGGAAGAAGAAAGCGAAGGACAGCTTTCTTTAGCTGTGTTTGGAATGAAAGTAGTTGAATGTTCACATTGAAAAGGGTGATCAGGGATACAAATCCCAGTGGGAGTGAAGCAGGTCTCTTCATTCAGAGCAGAGTACCAAGACCAGGAGACAGTAACACAGCAAAACAGTCCTGTTGATGCTCTACACAGCTTCCACCCCAGGGTGCTGGTTTGCAGATTTCTCCCCAAGGTGCCCAGCCATGCTCTTTGCCTACCCTGCATGGAAAAGCCTCAGTTCCTAATTACCAACTGCAGTAAGGCTCTAACAGTTGGACACTGTACAGTGCAATACCTCTGTCCTTTTGTGGATTCAGTTCTAGATACTGAGCTGTTGAATGTCTTTAAAGTAAGGCTTCCAGGCTTGTCAACAACCAAACCTCCAGGCACCTACAGAATGTTACTGGTTTAATCCAAGGCGCATAAATAAGGATTTAATGGTCTTTAAGGCTGGACAGCAGCTAAGGAGAATGTTTTGAGAATATTGTTTTGAACCCTTCAGCTGGAGCCAGGTTGGACATAGCCACACTGTGGCTTTTTCTGAAACTCAACTTACTAGGACCTTGGAAGATGTTCCAGTGAGCAGGTTTATCTAGGACTAGCAGGACCAAACCTCCTAATTAGAACCCAGAAAAAGGCACAGGAGCTAGATAGTAGGCCAGAGTTGCGCTTTGATTTTTTTTTCCCCCTGTTTTTCTTATTATAATTTCTGCACTCCAGAAACAGATTTCATTTCTGGGCTCTGAGACAGAGGAGCCTTTGCTGATTTTAGTCTTCATAAGGCTGGATCTGCTGGCGCTAGCATTAATGCAGTGCCTTAGGAAGGACAGGAGACTTTCTTACTGTCTGTAAGATTTCCTGGTTCTGTCATTGTGGGGAAATATTGGCTCTAGTAGGTGCTCATTTCAGTATATTTACAACTCTGGAAAATATTATGTGTAATATATTATTATGTGTTCTGAAGTGTGTGTGTGTATTCACATACATTTTGTGTGTGTATGTGTGTATTTACATATATATTTATATATACATATATATAAATTTACCATATCATGTTATTGTCTGTACAAATCTACATAAAAGATCAACCCTTCTATTTGGATCATTCTTCAAAGAATCAACTACATTCGTAAGTGAATTCTGTAGAGTTTATCATCGTCCAAAACCAACTCAGCTGCTTCTGTAATTTCAATATTTTCTTTTAGTTGGAAGTAGGCACATAAATAACAATATCCACAATGATTTTGCACAGCTACAATCCCAGAACTATAGAATACCAAAGTTAAGAATTCAATAGTAATGGTAATTCAGCCATGCTGTACTAAAGCAGTATTTCCCACTGGGTTTTGTTGATGGGCAGGTGGCTCAATATTGCTGCGTAGTCTGCCTAAAAAGTAAATAAAGCAAGCTCATGGGATGTTCTGCACATTCAAATTAACACTGCTTGGGAAAGTTATTGTTTCCTTTTTCTAACTGTAATTATATTAACAGTAGAATTTTAACATCAGTCACGTTTATATACACTTTATATGGAATTCAGGCAAAGTCTTTGCGTTCCTTCCCACAGATTTTATACACAAAGTATGGTAACAGCATACAGTTATTATGGCTGATTTTGTCTAATAGCTTGCTGCCTCCAAAAAGGTTGCAACCATCATTCCATTTTTCTTTTCCCCTTCTCTTGCCCCCACCCCCCAGCTAAGAAACATTGCTTTTTTGCATGCCCTTATCCTGTTCCTTGTTGGGTGCTTTCCTAAGCTAATTCAAGCAACAGAAGACTTTCTTTTTCCTGGTTAGTAAGCTGAATTAGCTCAGCACAGCATCTGACAAAAGGGACTGTGTGGCAGTGAGCAATTAGATCGTCTTGAGCTGTCTCTCCCCTCATGTTTTCCAGTTCATCAGTGTGAATGAAGAATGCATAATGAAAGCTCAGAGCAAGAAGCTGCAAAAGCAGCTTTGAGCCCTATGGGTGCTGAGATGGAATAATTTGGAGGGTACGATAATTTTCGCTAGCTGCTAATAGCAGCAGGAGCCTTTCTGATAGGTGCTGATTCCTTAATCACCAAGGAATGATGGTCGTTTCCTCCATTATTCTTCCTTCCTCCTCATCCTCTTCCTCCTCATCCTCTTCCTCCACCCAATCCTCATGTCCTTCAACTGGGTTAGGGCAGTAGGACTAGCAGCTGCTCTAAAGTGCCTCTGTTGAGAATTTTTTTACTCGTGCTTGAACCAGCTTTAGAGATAGGCTGGAGTCTGCTCTGTGTGACACACTGTACATGCTTTTTTTCCTTTACTCAGAAATATTTTCTGCAGCCTGTGAACAGAGAATAAGTAATTTTAAGCCATTAGTCATTAAAAACAACAACAGGCTGGAACAGTTTAGTAGTTAAACAGCAAATCTTTTAGGAATTGGCTGAGCAAGAGACTGTAGGTGTGATCACAGCTGCTGAGTGTTGTTGCAACTCATTTGTGCAAGAGGTGGAGACTTAATTAATTGAATTTGGTTTCTGAATAAAGTATCAAATCACAGAACAAGTATGTTCAGGCTAATGCAGTTCACATAACCAAACTTTCTTTTTTTTCAGAAGTTAGAATGTGATCTAATGACTGATCATAGATCCTGACTGTTTCCTTTGATAAAAATAACTGTGCCCTTAAAAAAAAAAAAAAAAAAAAGTGCTAACCAATCAATAATGTGACGGAACATGAGCTTAAGACTAGATATTTGCCATAGCATCTGTCCCCTTGAGTAAGTAACAGATGGGACTCCAAGGAAACTCATGAACTTTATTCAGCATGTTTTTCCTTTGTTAGAATACTTGTCCGCAATGTGTTCAAACTGAGTTTCTATTTTTTGAGTCATTCAGATGGGAATAAATAAGTAGCAAGAAGTAAAGATGGTGGTTTGAAAAGCGTAAGAGCTGCGGTAGAAGTGGAGATAAATTCTTTGCTTTATCTCTGCACATACTGCTCTGATGCCCTCATGAGCTTTGATGTCACTGTCTGTTCCCTTGCAGATGAGTGGTGGTGAAGGAAATCAGTGTTATTGCATCATCAACAATTAAGAATTTGCTCACACTGTCACGTGCAAAGCAGTTTTAGGAATTTAAGGTGGTACCTTGCCTCCTGCTGCTTGTTACTACCCTCTTACTGGGCCTTGCTAACAGGCAGTGGGAGCAGTTGTAGTTTGCTTTAGTGCAGCAGCATCTGGCTTAGTTTGAGGCTTTGTTAATTGGCTGTAATGGCAATTGCTTGAAAGAGTAATTTTAATGCCCAAAGAAATGATCATTTCAAAAAATACTGATATATAAGAAAAAAAAAGACAACAGGACTTGTTATGCCTCTGATTGAATGTCTACCTCATAGTAATAACAAACATGCATACAAGAGCATGATTAATGAATTCTGTTTAGAGAGAAAGGACGTGGAGAAAACAAGCCCTTACTTCTAAAAGTTGGAATAGAATTCTTTAGATTTCTGTGAAATCCCAATTTAACTATTATTTACACAAAATGTCTGAAGTGCAGTCTCTGCAATGCAACTTGAGCATGAAACTGAAATATGACACTATTCCACCAAATTTTTAGAAATGCTATGTATAGTGATTTCATCATACTTTGAAAATTAAGAATGATTTTCCACAGGAAAAGGTCTCCTTTTGCTACAGGAAAGAAAAAATATGTATGTATATATGTTTTGCAGGAGCCTCGAAGTTATATCCAAGTGCACATTGTTTTTTACTGATGGAGTGTATGGAAAAATAATAGCATTCACATGTTTATGGAAGCTAGAGAACAGTAACTATCTTGGATTACAGAGGTAACATGCAGCAAGTTTTAAGTCAAATAAACTTGGAGGTTGCATTTAGTGCTTGGCATTTATATAAAGCAAGCTCAAGGTTGAATGCAGCATTCAAGTTCTAAAATGGATGTAGAATGGGTAAAAAAACCCCTGCAATTACTTCAGTGACGATCCATTCAGGTTAAGAATTTTCATCTTTGCTGTTGCCATAGCAATCTGTTCCCCTGTCACTACCACATTAAAAATCCATTCTGTAAAACTGTTGTTGCCAATATTGAACACATAACAGACAAAAACATTTTTTTAATAGCTTAGGTGTCTTATTTGCAACAAGAAGAAGACCTAGATCTTAGAGAGATGCATATGTACTTAAAAAAAAAAAAATTAGCAGTTCTATAATACATTGTAGGAACACAACATTTTTGCTGCAGTATTGATGTCAGTATAAAACAGTTTGCAAATAATGTAACAATGCAGTGTCAGTTGAGCTCAAATAATTGAACTGTTCTGCTAAGACATAACAAGTCCATATGTTCCTGAATTAAGTATTTATTTGGGTAACATGCTGCAGTGAAAGGCTTTGGAAACTATGTGGCTATTTAACCTTTAGCTACTCATTGAGCCTGATTTTCTTCAGTGATTGACTTCAGCAGTTTTATCTGTACTAGTGTAATTCTGGAATGGGAGAAGAGTTATGTCCCCTAACAGTTTTACTTCTGGGATCTAATCCTAAGTTGTTCATGTATCCAAACTCAACAGTGAGTTTGTCCAAATAATGAATCGTAGGAACAGGTCCTTAAGCTTTTATTAGTACATCCAAATGAGAGTGGAAAAGAATTTATAATTCAAAGCAAGCATAGCAAGAGATGGTCTAACAAATATATTTACCCAAACTGAGTAAAATGTAAATGCCTTTCAGTTAAGTGGAGATACTATTCTATTCATTCAGGGCTGAAATGCAGAAGTTTACTAAACTCAGAAATGTGTTTAAGTCATGGATTTAAAAACTCAGGCATTGACTAAAAAAGTTGTAAGACAATAGACAATAGGAAACCAAATGTATGGCCCTTAATCTAGTCATTGACACTGTAAATCTGGTCTCTGTTTCTGCCCCAGCAGCCTTTTGTCCTCTAACCATCTCCAGCCTTCATCCTTTGAATTCCCATTCCCTCTCCATACTGTACTTCCTCTTTTCACTTTTTCTGTTTCCCCCTTGCCATTGTCCCTGCGCTCCTCTCGCTCTTGGTTCTCTTTGAAAGAGCCCTGCTGAAGGGACTATGTTGATTTAATGCAGAAGAAGCGTAGGAGAACAAAATACAGCAAATAGGTGTAGTGCTATTGGGTATTAATAGAATAATTCAGGGTGAGAGGTGTTTGAGTGTTTGGGGGGTTTTTTAAGTGCACTTGGCAACGTCTCCTAGATTTTTCCCTTTTCTTCTGGTTATACAAGAGGAACTGGGCTTTGTCTTTTAGTGCAACAGTGTCCTGTTTTGGGGGCTTTGGGATTTTTTTTTTTTTTTAATTATCATATTCTTCCTGAGTGAACTCTGCCCACTTATAAAGATTCTGTCATTTGCTTCTCCTCACCTGTTTGCAGTTCAAACTGTGACCCTTCAGAGCACACTGTTGGCTGACATTTACCCACAAACCAAGATTTGCAGGTCACCTGCTCAGTGGGCCTGCTGTGGTTGCTGTCCAAGAGCATCTGTGGCTTGCTCATGCAAAAAAGACTCCCGCAGCATGCCAGCTAGATGTCTACTCTGCGTAGGTCACTGCAGATAGGAGATTGGAGGTGGTTTGTATTGCAGCCGTATGGGTTCATTAGCCATTAACTCCTACAAATGGGTGATGCAGGGGCTGAGATTTCCGTTCCAGTTGAGGCCTGGGGCTGGTGCTTGTGGTAAAAGGTAGCTAAGGGTCACAAGCTCCCAGATGCTTGCCCATAACAAGTGCTGCTTGACATAAAGTTTGGTGAATTAGGAAGTGGAAAATACGCCTGACAAATTTGTTTATATTTGAAAATTTTTCTCAGTATAAAGGTAGTAAATCTGGTTTAAATCCATAAAATCAAATCAAAAGAATTCTGAGGCAAACTGAAACTTGACTCAACTTTTTGCCATCACTGCACATTTCAGTACTGCTTCCACATTGTAGGTGATTCAGGGGGTCACTAGAAAAGCCCAAGCAGAGTTAGAAAGAAGAGAGATTTGAAGTTATCTTTGACTTTTATGGTCCTTTTTTATTAAAATGCTTAGAGCTGTAAATGTAGTAATAAGAAACTCGTTTATCTTGACAAAAGTACTGCCATAAACTATTCAGCACTCATAAAATAACCTTTTAAATTATTGTTTCTGCTGGTATCGATAAATTCATACAAAGTGCTTAAAGGTCAGGCATTGCCAGAAAAATGTCTTTTCAGCTTGTTAATTAAAGGTTTATAAGAATGTGCACCAGCTTGCTCTTTGGACAAATAGGAAAAAAGGAAGGAGAAAAAAAAAAAAAGCCCCACATGGATGAAAAGGATAGTGTGGAATTAGTGAGTGACACGTATTTGATCCATCAGGCTCACCATGGCAAGCCTGGACAGTTTGAGTGAAAATAGTTGGCACTGGTAACAAGGAAAAAGATTATTTCACTTTTTAGAGGAGAGGGATCTTGATTACTTTCCTCTTGGGGTCCATAGGCTTGAGTTGAGGACCTGACTAGAACTGAAGTATTAAGGTGAGCAGTGTTTGTCATGGTATAGTTTGAGCAGCTGGGAGTTTATCCAGTTCTCATCGCCTGGCCTCTAACATGAGGTAAGGACATTTACTTTTTTGTTTGCCAAACAAGTGGCTTTGTCTGCTCTTCTATTTAGCAGTTAACCTGGAACAAAATAGTGTTCTGAAAAGCTGAAAATGTACCCAGAGCCAGATTGCCCAGCCATCAGTTCTAACTCTCCCACCTCAGTCATTCCACAGAGACTGTAACAGTGATTCCCTATTTTATGTGCTTTACCCACTTTGACCCATCATCATAGAGACATCCTGGTCTGATAATTAAAATCTGATCTAAAAATTAAGCCACTCAGATTTGACTTTGCATTAGCAGATGAGATGAGGTTTATCAATCATGTGGATGACACACTGGAGAAAGGAAGTCTGGCTTGCATTTCCACCTGTATAACAGTCTGGCTCTGACAACATTATTTTACCCCTGAACCTCAATTTTTTTCATCACTAAAATGGAGACAATAATACTGACCTAGGTGAAGTACCCTGAGATAAAACATGAAATGTGTTACAGGAAAGGTACAGAGTTTTCTGTCGTTGAGTTCTGCTGATACAATAGCTTGAACTATTTATTGTCCAAGCTGAGAAAAATAATGAAACAATGTAAGTAGTGAAAAATAAAATAGATTCTCAAATATTTTTCTGTCTCAACATATTAGACTGCTATTGTTAATATGAGTTTAATATTTTGGATTTTTCCTCGACCATATGATTTTTATCCTGACATTGTTTCCTTGAATATTAAATAACAGATCTTTCCTATAAAAGACTTGTAAACAGTAGGCTGCATCTTTGTCACTGAAAATTTCATAACCTGAGAATGCCATAATTTGTTTTTGTTCTCTTGAGATAGCTGCAGTACTCCTAAATCAGGAAAATAAATCTGAAGAATTTTTTTGAGAATACAGGTGACAGAACTAATGATAGTTCATTTCTCTTATATCCTTAGACAATACATTCTGGCTTTGTTTTCAAGTGAAGCTAAGAGAACAGTATAGTTTTATGGTGTTTCTTGTTTCTTCTCTCATTCACATTCCTTTTGGCTCAATTGTTCTGTGTTTTTAAATATAACTGAGTTGGCACAATAACGCATGCATAGGCTGAGATGATCTCCTCTCTCACAGGATAGAAGCATTCTATTTTAGACAGATTTATTTTTTTGCTTGTGATTGATATTTGTAGTACAAGGAAAGAGATTTATTACTCAAACACGTGGAGTTTTGTGCATCATACCAATTGATAACTCTATCTTATCTAACTTCTGAATAATTTGATTCTTATCTTTATAGTCAATTCCCAATCCATTCAATGACCGCACTTCTGATTTTAATATGTGGTATTCTGTTGGCCAGTCTGAAAATCCCTGCAAATCCAGTCATATCTGTAGGGATATGAATACTGTATCAGAATGTTTGTTTTCAAGGTCTGTGGTAGCATGTATAAAAATGATGAGAGATGCAGCCACACTTTAAGCACAACCTTCTGGAAGGAAGAACTTGTTTTAACTTGCCATAGAGGTCCCAGAGAAGTTGTGGGGCTCCTGGTGTTTCCAGGGAAAACTTGGGCACATTGCATTACAAATGAAATCTCATTCTATTTATAAAGAACGTGGGGATGGAGGGAAAACATGGATCATATTGAGTGACAAATTTTCAGCTCTTCTAGCGTGGGTTTGGAAATTCGTTTTGGTGTTCACCTTAAAAGCAAAATAACTGGACTGAATTAATTTTAGTTCATGCTAGTATAAAATAGGAAGCTGTGATATGTTTGATGAGTCGTAATAGTAGAAGGTGACAGCGCAAGCTCTCCTTCTCTCCAGACCCTGCAGGAATTCATCACATCCTCCTTCCCAAGTTCTGAGACAGTGATATGGTAGAGGAGCAACAAAGTCATTCATTTGGATACTTTATAGGATCCTTCCCCATTCTTTTTATCCCGTGTTTCACTCCTAGACGGATAACTGCAGTGGAAGCACTCCCTTCTTTTCCCAGTTCTGCTGCCAAGACCTTCACTTGCACAGGAAGGTGTAACTGCTTGTCCTTGCCTCCATGGGTGACAGTGCTCCTTTTGTTCTTCTGCTGCTCAAGACAGTATTTGAATGGAGTGTGTTTCTCCATGAATAATCCAGGGTACTGATAATCCATGAGTACTCAGGAAAAATTGTCTGCATGTTTATAACTGCATAGGTCTCCTTTTTTAACTCAGCCAACTCCTACGCACATTTTAATCTTTCCTGAATACATAACATCACAAACCCAAATGTCTCCAGGAGGAGTGGTAGAGCTGAAAATATAAACTGTTAGGACAAGATTATTGGAGATATTCTGCATGAAGATGCGTAGTATTCTTATCAAACAGTATAGTTAAAATGAAGTAGGTTATTTTACCACTCTGTTGTTGCGGTCTGAGAAGAACATATCAGCACAAACCTGAAACAATTTTTCTTTGTTTGAACTCTGATTACATTATATTTAGTTTCCTCTTTATTTCACTTCCCAATTGGGGTGGTATTAACATACTCTATCTTACTGGCGGTGATCAGATATCTTTGTTTTGAGGGGAGATGGATGTAGAGAAATCCAACTGAACCTGTTCTTCTTCCCTTATTAGACGTTTCTATCAACCTGGTAAGTTTTTGTGGCCAGAGACTAAGGGTCTCTTGCTCTTACAGTGACAGTCGCCCACTTGCTTATATTGCTATGTCTTCCCAACATAATTAAGAAAGGTTAGATAAAAGTTACAAAACCTGTTTTAAGAATATTGGCCAGTTAACCGAAATATGAACTCTGTGTGGGGATGGTGTGTGCCTGAAAGAGGGCAAAGGGGAAAAGTTAGCAATGTCCTTCAGATCTAGGACCCAATCTTAGCTATGTAAGTTAACAGTTCCTTTTAGTGTGGAAAATAAGTAAAAGTTTTTTACGACCTCTCCAATCCAATATTATCAGTGTCTATGGGTGAAGCTTGTAAAAAAGATGTGCGCTTCAGACCATCTACAATAGAACTCATTTACATAGATGTATAGATATTTTTATCACTATAGATACATGAGAAGTGAGCAAAGGAGTGGCACTGCCTAGGTATTTTTAGGGGGAAAAAGCTTGTGTGTACTTGATTCTGTATCACAAAACCATGTTTTGCTCACCACTCTGTATCCAACTTCATTCACAAGGCATAAAGATAATACTGGGTTAAAAGTATCACTTCACTATCTACAAAGTAAACTTTATGTAGTCTACAACACAGTATTTGCTTATAGAAGGAGCTAGGTCAAATCTCTTAGATAAGATTCGAATAAAATTGTTATACAACTAAGAGAAGGGTGAGTAGAGAAAATAAACATGAATTGTAATAGTTGCTCTGTTGGACCACATGGATGCCATCTTAGCTGAATGTTATGTTATGGTATGCTATAGTAGATTTATAAGTAGCTTTCAGTTTTAATAATTCAGTATTTACTATTCACTAAGACACAGTGAACATTCCTTATGACCCTGGCTACCATGAAATGCATCATTCTACCAATGCAGATTTTGAAGTTTCACTGTGACATGTTACACCTTTCTTCAGATCTCTTCTGAAAACAAGCTAGTGCCTACACAACTTTCAGCCATGGCAGCACACTTGTATTTTCCATGTATACCAAAAAAACTAAACAATGATGAGGCATGCCCTTTGTGCTCAGACTCACAAAATGCTCTAAGGAGACAATAGACTTTAATTAATGGTACTTTGAAGGGGAGGTTAATGAGAAGGAAGACTTTTCTTGCTCTTAAGACAGGGGAGAGAGAGCTTCAAATGGACTGACTTATTACTCTCTTCTGTTATGAGTTGGGGGACAAGGCAAACAAAACAGCTGAAAGGGAACTGCTGGGCAGAGTCTGTCTGGGACAGCTTTGCAAGTGTTTCAAATTGTGTTCAACTGTTTTCTTCCAACAGACTTTGGGAACTATCACTGCAGTGCCCATTAAAGTTCCTCAGGTCAGCTCCTTGCAGAGGTTGGCAGGACAAGGACCAGCAGTGCTACCTCAGGTACAAATACAGTTTCAAAATTTGTTTTTTCATTTATGTGTATTCTGTTCTGTTCCTGTCTGGTGCCCAGGCCTGTGTAGTTCAGCACACTTATTTGGCTGAATAAAGCCTAAATTATTTGATGCTGTATATTACCATGCAGTCTACCTTCGGTGGAAGTTGAACATCAGAGTTATGAAAAATCTGTGGAAAAGAAGAAAAATCAGTTTTCTTTTGAGAGCATACAATGAAAAGCCATAAAAAAAACCCTTTTGGGTTCATTGTGAAAGAAGAAAATGAAGTGTAAATATATGCTTTTTATAAGATGCATCACAAATCACTGATGTGATTCTGTAGTTCTGTAATTAAAGAAGAGGTGTAAGTATCAACCTTTCTGGTCAAGATTTAGACTCATACATTCTCTTACCAACTTACTTGCTTTTTCCCCGTCTATCCCAGTATAAGGTTTTGGTCCAGCGAATTGAAGTGATATGAAATGATGCCAGACTGATGCAAGATTGGCTGGGTAGGAGTGAAAATGTAAGGAGATTTACACTCACCGAATTTTTTAAAACCTTTTTATCTTTTTTTTTTTTTTTTTTGACCATCAGGCAAAAGTTTCCTACCAATATATTTTGTTCCCCATTTCTACCCTCTTTCCCCAAATTTTTGGATGTCATTTTCAACACATTTTTTTTTGTGGGTTTTAGTATTTTATGGTTTTCTTCCAAGACTTAGACTCATGATTATCAAGTGTAAATGTATTTCTTCCTGTGTGACCATTAGAAATCTATTTCTTATATGTCATAAGTGAGTCAGGTAAAACTGACATTCCCAAGGTACAGTGACACGCCAGGGGTGATCTGTGAGGCCAGTGTAAGTCAGCTGCAGTACCAAATCACTGAGAAAGCTCTTTTTTGTAAAAACTGTAGGCGCGTGTATAGTCATCTCTGGCAAATTTTGAGAGTTGGTAGGAATCTGTGGCCCAGGAAAATTGGAAACTTAAGATGGAAGTATAAAAGTGCCGGGAGTCAATACAAAGGTATTATTGGAAATAACATGTCTTCTGACTTGTCCCTCATAGCTTTGAAAAAGCAAACACCAAATCCAAAGTGATTTTTTTCACTCAATTTGGAAATTAAGGGAATTTTAGTATCTTCCAGGGGGAGCTGGAAAACATGCATGACTGAGCCCTGTCATAGTCCATGTCCTCTCACCTGTTGTGTATCTGTCCTGTTACAGAGGAGGCTGGGTACTAACCTCCTCTTATCCTTACTGGGTGACAGGCATGGCCTCCTGTACCTGGCTCTGAATTAGGTGGTGTAATCCTACTATTCTAGGACTGACTTTCTAAGAGGCAGCTTTGCAACTGTCTCCCAAACATATTAGCAAGCAGCACCCAACTGAGTTTGGCATCTGCTAAAACCTTATTCTGCAGCAAATTAAAAGGACAGCTTTTTCAAAACAAAGCATTATTCATTGCTCCTCTATCAAGAAGTACATAGCCTATCACACAAAACATTAAAGCAATACAAGGTTCATATTCATGCATGTTTGCTATAGTTGAACCTTGTTCTGCAAGCTATTGCACCTTCCCCTGATCTCCATCTCTGCTAAGTCTACCTTTAATAGAATAGAGCACTAATAGCAATGAAATCATAGCAGCAAAGGCTTCAATAAGCCTACCAGCATGCCTGCCTACTTACTCAAGCAGCTAAGTTTAGCTGAAGTTTGTGCTAGTGCGGTGGCAGGTACCCTGGTAGTCACCTAAGATAACAGTATTGAAGCTGCCTTAATCATGTCTGCATGTGCTGCTGCCTGCTTCTTGTCTATAGGATAGAGGAAGGCCTGGATGGATCCCTTCTAGGATCCCTATCACGTTAGGAGCCTGGTTGTCTCTGAGTCACCCTCTGGAAGTGCCTTCTCCCTTAGCTAGAGAAGATTGCACTCCTGTTTCAGGTGCATGTAGATGGGTGGGATCAATCCAGGTCAGTGTCTCTGCATTCTTGACAGCACACTGATTGCTACCCGTTCTTTCTCCATTTGGCCAGTCCCATGTCTTTGGGGTTGCAGCCTCCCCTTTAATTTTCAATGTAGGCACGAGAAGAAGAAACCTCACCAGGCTGAAGAGGAATAGGGAACTCCTCCATTTAAGGGCCCCTCATCACATCTGAAAGAGCTTTATTATTCTCATGTTTGCACTTCTCCTCACCTAGATAGGCTCTTTTGATTTCTGTCTATGCAGCCAAGCAGGAAAATACCACACAAGTAAACTGAGGCACTTGCAATATCTATGTAAAATAATACATTCAGCTTTCTCATTTTCCACACTTGTACAGATACTTGTCATTTGTTTTGTTCATTTGAATGGGTTTATGATACAACCCCCTGGGAGCTCTTCCATATGGGGAATGAAGATTCAGAGTCTGCATGTTCACAAATGGCAGCAAAATTCCATCACTTAGTGCAGAACTGCTATTAAATGGAGAGCAAACAAACATTAATTACAAGTTCATTGCACAATACAAACAATATTTCCTTAGGCATTCATTATTGCCAAAACAAGCCTCTTTGGCAGAACTTTTTTCTCTTTTTCTCTTTTTTGTTTTTTCCAGAATATGAAGTTATTTTTGTTTTCATCAAATAAGTAAAAAGTTCTGCTATGGGCTGTGATGTTTAGGATTTTAATTTCAGATAGTCTTTTTCTTCTTACTCTCCACTCTGAAAAGGAAATCTTGGAGGTCCTTCCCTCAAATGCTTGGATGATGCGTGTTCTTGAGCTGTTTCTCTGCTTTATAGCATCCATCAAATATGGGGGGGGCGGGGGCTTATGTCAGGTTGGAGTTCTAAATTCTTGCTGCAGTGCAGACAGTCTGTTTATTTTACACTGGTTTACATAAAGATTAAAGTCGTGCTGTAGCCACCTGAAAACAAGTGAAAAAAATCTTAGTTTCTGTTTGTTCAAAAGACATTTTAAATGAAACAGTAAAGATGCTAAAATAAACCTGCCATTTTCTTGTCAATAATTTGGGCCCAATCCAATTTCTGCTCAAATTAATGGAGAGACTATGATGATTTGAATAGCAGTTAAATCAGATTATAATGATATTTCCCTGACCTATTTTTCCAGTCTTGGTTGAAGGCAGGGCTTCGGATTGCTTTAGAGCAGAGAGTTGACTAGCAGAATCCTATGATGGAACTATCATGCAGATTAGTGGTGGAGAGAAACAGGTACATACAAATGCTTTAAATAAAATGTGCATGTTTCTCCATAGACTCTAGTCAGTTCCTCTGTCAAATGCTGCTTATTTTTATCTTCCGTAGTGATTTTAATGTGCATAATTCAGGAGGGTCTGAACTGAATCACTAAACTATAGCCTGCTTTGGGAAAGGGACTGTTTTGTTGCTACATGTTTATTCATCACTGGGCACAGTGTGAGCCCAGTCAGAAACTATGGTCTTTTGATGTTCCCAAAACTTAAGCACACATTCTCATTTATAAAATTTCTTCCCGTAGTTTTCATTAACACAGTTCCACTGGTGGCTGGTACTTATCTTTACATGTGTACCAAAACCAGCCATTATTCCAGCCTCCCCAGTGATAGCACTCTTGGAAGACTTCTTGAGAGAAAAATGACTTCTGTAGTCAGAACGCAAGTTGTGTGATGCCGCTGTGTACTGTAGGAGAAATGTTTTAACAGACTGGTCTGCGGCAAAGCCTCTGTTTGCACTGTAAGTCTAAAAAAAATCATTCTTTTTAAGTGTAATGTGTGAAGACTGTGCATAGACATTAGAAAGTGGGAAACATATTATTAAATGCAAGTCAGCTTTTATTGAAACTGGAAAAGAAGCTAGCAGATATGCATGTTTATATAAAAAGTTAAACCAAGTTGTGCAATGGGGAGACAGGGAGACAGGACTGCTTTATTGCTTGTTTGAGTATGGAATAATTGAATTGAGTAAAGTCATTATTACAACATCAGAGGAGAAAAGGACTATAATCCCCTAAGGGATGTCATGCACCTTTCTGGTACATAACCTCTCCACTTCCAGGGGTATATGTTGGAATGCTGGTGGAGGAGAGGTGTAATCTAATTCAAGGTAGCTTAATCAGCATGGCATATAACCAAGCTAAGGGTTTTGCAACAGTATTTAATATTCATTGACTGTATGCATACAGAAAACAGAGAAATAAATTGCTTTTTCAAAATAAAGGTTTTCAGAGGCCTGACTGAAAATGTAGCCCTTAGTAAATTTAGTTGTTAATCAGTTTTATTCTATACAAGTTTTTATACTGTGCTTGTCACCATATTTGGAGCACCTTACAGTAATGTATTAAGCAATAAGATTAACATCTGTTGTAAGCTATTTCTTCTCTCATCCTTTCGCCATGGGAAGAAGCATGAGCAACTGGGAGTTCTGGTTAGGGTTTCTTTTTATCAGTTTGCTTATTTTTAGTAGGCATGTTGCTATTAATTACATACCGCTATATATTTCTTTCAGAGAAGCAAAACATAGAAAATGTTTGTTGTAGGAAGTGATGCGGCATGTGTCCTTAATTTTTAGGGAAGGTATTTGATTGTCATATTTGATCGTCAGCCTTTTTGTAGAGACTCCATGCACCACCTTGGCCTTTCATCATGGGACTTCACTGGGAGAGCTTTGAAGTTTGGGATGAAGACACAGCACTTTATTTGAAAGTCTGTGGGAATCTGAGTTACTCACTAATGAATAGGTTTGATAGGTAGCCTGTGTTGCTGAGAGGCACAGAACATGTGTTTGTTGGATCATCCAGAGTGCTCCATGCTAGGTATTTTGCACTGCTGTCAGGCAGCCGCAGTGGAAGAAGGTATGATGGAGTAATAAGAACTGTTACTTGTGGACAGTGCTATGCCAGAGGTTGGCAATGATAAGAAATCCAGTCTTCTACTGTATGGACGAAGATGAATGTGTGATGTATCCAAGGGACCTGCACCCAGGTGCAAATTTTCCAAACTACCTTCCTCTGTCACATCTGCCCTTCTGAGTTTAAGTGTCAGTTATCTTTTCCTCATCTGAGAACTGACTGATTGGAGTAATATAGAAGAGTCAAGGAGGTGTCATGAGAGAAGTAAAACCGGCTGTTACTGATGCTTGTGTCGCTCGTGTCTCATTACTGTCATGTGCATTTTGAAAAAGACCTGAAAAGACAAATCTCCATGAGCATCTGAAAGTGAGGGGTCTAAAATATCCATACAACCCATAGTGAAGACTCGAGCCATTTTAACACCTGACATTGTATCTCTACCCCAGGTAAAATGTTTCATCTCCTGTTTCTCCATGTTGAATGCTGCTTTGCAAAGTACCAAGAAGATGAGAAGTAATGTCCCCTTCTCTCTACTGACACCATTTGCATCCATGCAAATGTTGTGGCTTTAGATCCATATCTGACCTGGATCTGGACTGCGCTGGGTCTCTGAGCCTTAAATGTCAGCTGTATAAGCTTGCGGTCAGCTTCTAGCTGAACAACAGGCTGATATAGAAAAGTTTCCTCAGACTGCGGTACTTCACTCAAGGTTTGGAGGAATTCACTGCACTACGTCATGTCCCTAAAATGTTAGTTTTCATTTCTTAATATCTCAGCTTTTTGTGTGTTTTCATCTAGCTCAGGCTGTCTGCAAACAAAAATGATTTTTGTCATTTTGGATACTCATAACACAGTAGCTAAGACTAGTGATGGTTCATACAGTCTCAGCTCCTTAACCCCAAGTAGAGTTATTTTGTGTTTTAACTTTTTTTGGTTTTGGCTAGTAAATGAATTCAGGATGGTCAAATCATTAGTATGTGCCATTATTGTTGTCTAAAATCAGGAAAAACTCTTGAAGTGATGGTCAATACAAGACAATCATATCCATGGGCTTTAACATGACACCAGAGACTAGGCCCAGTGAACACACAGCTGCATAACATGATCCAGAGCTCACCTGTAAAAGTGTAAGGATAGAAGGAAAGCAGACAGATGTTCACACTTTTGTGTCTAAAGGCTTCATGGACACTTTATATTTAAATTCAAGTAAGTTAATCATAGATGAGTATCTGAGAGAGAAGCAAAGTGACTTGTAGTAAAAAGAGTAAAAATAGAAGTAAAGAGAATAAAAATAGAAGTAAGTTATTGACTGGTGTGTATAATCACAGTCAGGCTTTTATATTTCTGTTGTAATCCTAAACAATATGGATTAAATTTTGTTCTCAGAGGCACATAGACAACTGCATATTCAAGGACAGAATCATTGTGTAGAAAGAAAAAAAGCAGGAATCCTTGTCAGCTTCAACCCTAACTTGTTATTATTTGGAATAATATTGATTTTAGTTTGCTGGTTTAATGGTAGTTTTCCCCTTTGTAAATGGAAAAGAGCCACTTAATGAATCATTAACTCAATAATGGCAATGCCAAACCAGAAAATGCAGGTAGTACAAGTGGGGGGAAAATGAACATTTCATTAGCAAAAATCGGTCAAGTTCCTGTGAACGTACAGTTCTGTGTTCAAAAGACTGATAACATTTTTAATAAAGAGCTCCCACCTGACTGCATTATACCAGCAACAACAAAAAGCAGAGCTGGCAAATTTCAACATGAATATCTCTCTCAGCAAAACTTCCATTTCTGTGGTATCTAGCAAGGCTGAAGGGACTCCTGGAGGAGAAAATTAAATGAAATAGCGCTGTCTTAAAAATTGCACAGGGGTTATATTATCTGTATGTCATCTTTTCACTAAAGAAGGCTATCCGTGACTAACAAATTGAAATACCAAAATATAATAGGTGTATAGTCCAGTGGAAAACATTCAATCTACTTCACATAATTTGAATATATGTGAAAATATCACAGAGTGATTCTTGGGTTTATACTTTGCGTGGCATGTTAAATGAGAGACTCAGGTTCATTTCAGGGTACTGACTACAATTCTGGCCATATTGAAGTCTATTAAAATTTACTGTTGGTTTCAGTCAGATTAAGATTTCTTCCCTGGTTCTCACTGACCAGACTGACAATGATTGGAGATGTGGGCCAGAGAACTTGCTTGCTGTTTGCCCTGCCTTTCCTGCCATTCTTGTGTGGTTTTCCTAACTAATATATCAGGGACACTGGTAGATGCTAAGGAGAGATCTAGTGCAGGGATACAGGATTCAATAAACTGAGTCAGCTTGTGTGGGTTGTCTCATGATACACACAGAGTAACTTCATCTTTGTGTAGCCCTATCAGAGGAAAGGAAGGGAAGTGTATGTGAATCAATAGTCACATATGTTTTTAAATCTTCCCTATGTGTCAAGAAAATAAACTGTGTTTATTTTGACTGTGATCTCAGACCAAGCTGAAGATGATGGGAGCTTATCAGGAGAGGAACCAAAAATCAAGTGTGCTGGCAACACCAGTAGTCAGAGCTTTGGGCAACCAGGATTTTAGGGTGTGTCACTGTTGTAAACTTGTGAAGAACCTTTTCTTTTGCATAATTTTTATTGATAAAAAAGGAGAGAGAGAGAGAGAGTCAATGCTCAGCTGGCATAAATAGACACAGCTTTAGTGAAGTCACTGTGCATCTGTTCATTCTGGTGAAGGATATAATTACCCCATATTGCACTCATTTTATCAGCCATTGCTAATGTTTTCTGTGTGATCCTCTAAAGCTTTTCAAGAATGAAAGCTCTGTCTGCTGCTCCCAGCACTTTGCCTCTGTGACATATGAATTGTGCCAAATCCATTCTGAGTTTTTGTTTTTAAGCTCTGAGTACAAGGGTGAAGTGAAAATAAAGTGTGAATAATGGTCTTTCTCTCAAAGGCAATGTGATACTGCGTTGAGCTGAAAAATTTACTCTAATACAGATCGGCCCTGCCAGTAGGAATGGCTGATTGATGCTGAGCCCCATCCAGCTGATATCTGATATTGGGGAGGGGGAGGGCTTTTCAGTGCTGCTGACAAAGCTATAACAAGATCCAGGGACTGGAAGCTCAAGTTAGGCAAA